>NW_015540856.1:737026-751192 GCF_001515605.1 Sinocyclocheilus anshuiensis | reverse complement strand
AACAGGGCTGTCCAAACTCGGTCCTGGAGGGCCGGTGTCCTGCAGAGTTTAGCTCCAACTTACTTCAACACACCTGACTGGAAGTTTCTATACCTAGTAAGAGCTTGATTAGCTGGTTCAGGTGTGTTTAATTAGGGTTGGAGCTAAACTCTGCAGGACACCGGCCCTCCAGGACCGAGTTTGGACAGCCCTGTTCTATAACCTTTTCACTTTTATTATGCCTCTGTACCAACTTTTTTGGAGCGTGCTGCAGCCATCAAAATCTAAATTTGTTTATATTTACAAAATACATTTAATTTGGTCAGTGAAACATTGGAAATCTTTTCTTTGTACTTTTGTCAGTTAAATAAAAGTTACAGAGCATTAACAAATCACAGATTCTTGATTTTATTGCATTTTACAAAACGTGCCAACTATTCTGGAATTGGGGTTGTATATGTAATTTTATATTCAGTAACACACTTCATAACATATAGATGTACATGTGTATAAGTATATTGCACATATATTTGCTCATGCAGAACACACACACACACACACACACATACACATATAGACATGTATAATATATTTCTTATATTTTATAATTATTTACGTTTCATATTTTCATATACAGTTAGATAACAACAGCACAAGACATTCCAGAAACCCTTTTACATTCCAAAATAATAGAACATTAAACACTAACAGAACTCCCACTATATTAATACTGAGAAAACACATGAAATAACACTTAATTTCAAGATTTACTTTCCTTTTACAGTTAGAAGCAAAGCATGCTGGGAACTAGAAATCTGCTGTAACTCATTCTGTGAATGTGTGTATATATGTGTGTACGTATACCTACGCCTGATACCTCTAAAGGGTTTTCCTACAGTGATGGAAAGAGCTGCATTGCTCTTCAACTATGTCTTCAGGAACTTTGGTTTACCAGAGGAGATCATCTCCGACAGAGGACCGCAGTTTACATCTGGAAATCCTTCTTTTCACTACGGGGTGTGATCGTCAAATTATCATCTGGATACCATCCTCAGACCAAACAGGTAGGAAGATCCAGGAAATCTAGCACTTTTTTTGCACCATTTGCCAGAGCCACCAAACCTCACCGCTCCAGCACCGGTTCCTAGCATGGGCCGAGTGTGCTCAAAATTCTCTGTCAACCAGAGACTGGATTAACACCATTCCAATGCATACTTGGTCGCTAGCCACCTCTGTTCCCCCGGGATGGGAACCATTGAACATCCCAGCGGTCAATCATTGGTTTTGGGAAAGCGAGAGTGTTAAAACTTGAATGTGCAAAGCTTACAATGTCATCCATTATTTTAGCTGTTATGCGGCTTGATAATGCAAACTGGTATTGTGTTATCATATTTTACATGGTTTTGTAGCACACATAATTTTACAGTTTACTGCTAATGAATTGGAAGTCTTGCATGTTTACAGAAAATAGCTTACATCCATGTTGCAAAATAAGGTAGATAAATATGCATTGTATCATTATGAAAACCTGTTTATTCTGTGTGTGTCTGAATTGTGAATTTTGTGAGATGGTCTGTCCAATCAAAGGCTTTGTTAACTGGAGGTGGTCGGGAGATTTCTGCTGATACTGGACATTTGAACAGGTGAACTATCACTTTAATTGTGATAAAAGTGAAAAATTTAACACCAGTTGTTTCTTGCTGGAACATCACAAATGTGGTGTTTCCAAAAACCTCTGTTGCACTGGACCTGTCCTGTATTAGAGACAAATTACTCTTATAACATTGTAGTAATTACTGGCAATATTGTAATAGTGTCTAACCATTTTTACAATAACCTAATTGCATCGTCTTCTTCTTTTTTATCAGCAGTTGGGAAACAAGAGCAACACTTCCTCAAACCTGAGACCTTATCCCTGTAAAGCCTGAGATACTTTTTTTTTTTTTTTTTTAAATGGAAGAGTTTATTAAAACTTTAGACACAATTTCATAAAATCCATGTTTTTTTATGTTTTGTATCATATTTGATACAGCAGGCTTTTATGGCTCAGGTAGTGTGATATAGTGAGAATATGGAGCTCAAACTTGAGGAGGAAAAAACACCTCAGTTTTATTCAGAGGCAACATTTTCAATTTGGTTCAGATGCTGATATTTATACTGTATGGCCAAAGAGATGAAATTCTACAATTCAATGATGATTGAGAGATGGATGAACATATAAATGTTTTTCTGAAAAAATGTCTGGATAATCAAATAAATAAAGTTGCTTCAGTCCAGTAAGTGTTCATCTTGAAATATTACTGACAATATACAAGTTATTCTTATGTCTACTTTATAAAAATCAGTAAAGATTTCACGCCACAAGCTGAAGGTGGACGTTTGTATAATTATACTAAAATACCTTTTACTAGATCAAAACGTATCAATCATGTAGTTGATTGTGTTTAACAGGTATTTCAGCAGAGTTTTGATGATGCTGATCAGTTGGAGGCCTTAGAAATTTGTGTATCAAATATGATACAGTAGACTTATAGGATTATAGAGCAAAGCATGGGAATGCATCTTATGCAAGTGGGTCAACAGCTGCAAGCATCTAAGGTACAGGCAAGCCAACAGTGACTCAGACTGTATGTGTTTATCTCTTGTGCTTGCTGGTGTGAATTTAATTTACCTCACAGTATCTTAAAAACAATGGAACAAGCATGAATATGTTTGACTCTAATATGTATTACTGAATTTACAGCTTCATATGTGATCAGAAAACATATGATTGCTGATTAATCAACACAACGTTTCTATTGATTGCCAACCATTTACAATTGCTGATAATGCTGGATTTAGGTTGGATGCAACCTTTATTCCTCCATACAAGCAATCAGTAAACCCTAACCTTAACCCTAATGAGGAAAAGGAGAAATAAGGCAAAATAACTTATGTAAAAGGCCAAACCTCCAAGTCTCACTTCTGACATATGGACATCAGTGCATATGGATGCTTATGCATTTGGCAGATACTTTTATCTGAAGCAACTTACATTGCATTCAAGGTATGCTTTTTATCAGTTCACGCATTCCCTGGGCACTGAACCCATGACCGGCCTTGCACCTCACTCTTTGTTCTTGTGTGTGTGTGTGTGTGTTTGGACTTTATTATATTTTAATGCATGCATTGCAGGGCACATCAATTCACTTTCCTGCATTTCCCTTTATTATTCATTGTTGGGTAAATGTCCATTGGCACCTCAGCACAAAGCTTAGATGTAAACATTAAGGGTTTACCTTGAATGCAACACAAGTAGCTTTGGATAAATGTCTCCCAAATGTGCACATTTAAATTAATAAAGCTGTGTGTTGTTCATAGAAGGTTAATTATAATGACATATAAAGTGCTCGTTGCTATTCATTCATCCATCATCAAGTACTCACCTGGCATGATATCTGGTCATGGTTTTATTTATGTGAGGTTGTTGTCATTGTTGTTTTTTTTTGTTTAGCTCTAGACCCCAAATAACTAGAGTCTGGTGGCATGCATGAGATTCTTTTCAACCCTCCGACCACCAGATGTCACTAATGTGCACCATTTTTGATAAGCTTTGAAGCTCAGATTCAAACAGATTTTGTTATTCATTGCAAAATAGCTATGGATGTTTCTGAGATTATGAAAGATACAGTTCTTAGATGGAGTTTAAAACGACAAATAAGTACATTAGTAAGATAAGATCACTAGAATTGGATTTGGTGGAGGGTATAGGGGAGTCCAGTGAAAAAAAAAAAGGAATGTTTTATATAGGCCAGCGGTTTAGACATTAATGGCTGTGTGTTGAGTTATTTTGAGGGGACAGCAAATTTACACTGTTATACAAGCTGTACACTCACTACTTTACATTGTAGCAAAGTGTCATTTCTTCAGTGTTGTCACATGAAAGGATATAATAAAATATTTACAAAAATGTGAGGGGTGTACTCACTTCTGTGAGATATTGTGTATATATATATATATATGTGTGTGTGTGTGTATTTATATTATATGTATTATCTGTTATATTATTTTTAATAATATGCAAGAAAAAGTGGTGGCACGCTAAAGATTAAAATCTAGAAGTGCCGGTATTGTGTACCGGCCCACTTTGAGCACTGGTTGTGGGGTGTTTGCATCCCTTGAATCCATTAACCCTAAACATTCACTGTCCTGTTGTGAACCGTTCATTCATACCTCACTGCCTCTCTTTCAGATGTGTATTTCATGCACTAGATAGAATCTGAGCTGAGAGTGAAATTTCTGAGCATGTGCAGTTCTGGACAGTCTTTTTCATCAAAATTTCCCCCCTATATCCACTTAAAGGCATTTATGTGAATTGGGAGTCCCCACGGAGAGATAAGCCTAACTGAAATCAGGGGCCACGTTACGGGGACGACACATATACAAGCCCAGATGACGGGGGGCCTTTGTGGCTTAATTGTGCAACTTGGCTCTACTCCCAGGCTAAACCCTGAAAAGAAAACAGCTCATGTGAAGAGAATGTGTTCTCCTCGGGCCAACAAACATTTGCACAGATTGCGTTCTTGTTTTGGGGTGAAAGTGCTGGTCTTTTTTACTATACCTAACCTAAAGCCATGGTGTTATATTACAGGACGCTGTTGTTTTCTGACTGTGGAAGCCTTGGTCCATTACAGGAGTCATTTTTCCCTGGCAGAGAGAGAGTCTCCACTATTCTGTGCTCCACCGGACTGCACAATAAGTACTCTTGCACTCACAAATATGAAGTTATTTATCCCTCATCACTTTAAAAAAGAGAAGATGATGAGCTGAAGCAATGGGGTTCTATGTAACTCAAGAGAGGATGCCTGTCAGGGATAAAACAACAAAAACACTTTCCAATAAAGTTCAATTTGTTAATAGTAAACAACAAGACATTCTATTAACTATAAGTTACTTTGCAACTATGTGTGAAGTAACACTCATTAATTTGAGAATTCAGAAAAATATTGTTGTATTTTTAATTAACATTAACAAAGATTACTGCAAACCCCTAATAATTTATACCTGAAAAGTATGTTTGTTTCCCCCTATACATTTCTAGATTGCAAACGCTTTTAATAAATCAAAATTATTTTTTCTAATTTCTTTATTTTTTGGTGTTAATAAAAAAGAATACAGGTACACTTCTTTCGCTTCCTCATTACTTCAGTGTGACTTGGCAGGCCATTAGCATCACAAAGTCATTTGTGCTGATTAGCTTTCATAAATTGTAGTTTTGGACTGCAATTTAAAAGTAAAAGCAAAAAGTGTTGATCAAATCACAAATCATGTACGTAGACAGTAGCTAAAGTAGGGTTCATGCATTTACAGTTTCAGAATCAGAAAATGTTATTTGTGGTGTAACAAGCAGTTGTTTTTTGCTCTTTATGGTTTAATTGCTAACAGGGTCATATTTGACTCCTAAAGTGTTCAAACTTGTGTTTGATTTTCTCTGTAGACGTACTCTATCTTTGAGAACTCTCACTCACTCCAGTCCAAAATTACAATTATATAAATAAATGTGATTACATATTTTGGAAATAAAGCATGCAGCTAATGTTTAATGTGGCCATTTTATTGTTGAAAGGCATACGTTGCAGTGCAAACAGTCTTTGGCAAAAATACAATACAAAATATAAGAATCAATTTGACCACTTGAGCATGTTCAGTCTTGTAGGGCAGTGCATGGCAGGTGGGCACAGTTTGGTTTGGGGGAAGATCTTCAAGAGGTTGTAAGATAATCTAGGTAGGAAGGAAGGAAGGCCGTTTGGGAGTAATAAAACACTGATATAGTCACACAACAGAGATAAAAGAGTGGAATGCAGTCACACATGGTAAAACAAGTAAAATTGCAGTCAAACACTCAGCTGCTCTCAACACAATAGCAGTCACTAACCAGCAGCACGACTGCAAGCGTACAAGCAGACAGTGATTGTGATTGTCTGTAGTCTGTTAGTCTGATGGCGTTTCATCAGGATACAGTGGAATGTTTAGAGAGGAGCAGCAGTGCAGCTCAGGATATGGCTTCCGTTACAGAGACTCGATGAGTCAGACTCCAAAAACAAAAACAAGAAAACACATGCTACAGCTCCGACGTCTTACCAGTCCACTACACAAACCCAGGTGTGTGACAGTGTTGGGGAAACTTCACATTCAGCAAAAGAAGTGTTGGGACCAGCTCATATTTAAATAATAATAATAATAATAAGTCTCTTCCGCTCACCAAGGCTGCATTTATTTGGTCAAAATTACAGTAAAAATAGTAATATTGTGGCATATTATTACAATAATAAAAAAAAAAAAATTCTATTTGAATATATTTTAACATTTTTATTTATTTCTGTGATGCACAGCTGAATTTTCACCATCATTACTCCAGTCTTCAGAGTCACGTGATCCTTCAGAAATCATTCTAATATTATGTCATTGTTACATTATTATTATTACTATTGTTATTACATCATTATTATTATTATTACTTTTATTATTATTGATATTACTGTTTTTCGTCATCACAAGGTATTATTGTTATCATCACCATATTTATTATTATTATTATTATTGTTATTATGCATGCTAGTACTACTTAAATACTACTACTATTATTCAGATTGTCATTGCTGTTTATTTTCATTGCTTTTATTATCATTGCTGTTCTACTGCTGTTTTTGTGTTTTGTGTTCACCGTATGTTGTGTTTTGCACTCTTAATAAAAAAAATTAAAAAATCATTCTAATATGCTCCTCAAGAAATATTATCAATGATAACAGTTGATATGTAAATATATATATACATGATGCATTACCATTTAAAAGTTTGTAGTAAGTTTTAATCTTAATATCTTTATTTAACAAGGATGTAATAAATTGATAAGTGACAAAAGATTGTATTTAAATAACAAATACATGTTGTTGTTTTGAAATTTCTATTCATCAAAGAATCTTGAAAGAAAATGCATCACAGTTTACACAAAAAATTAAGAAAAAAAGTGAAAACTGTTTTCAACCTCATTGTTAATAATATGAACCACTATTAATAATTAATCACAAATAATAATTGATAATAACTGAGCAGAGAATCAGCATATTAGAATGATTTCTGAAGGATCATGTTACTGAAAACTCGAGTAAAGATGCTGAAAATTCAGCTTTGATCACAGCAATAAATTAGTTTAAAATATATTAAAATAGAAAACAATTATATTAAATTGTTAAAAAAAGTAAATAAAAGTAAAACAATTATATTAAATTGTTAAAAAAAAGTAAATAAAAAAAAATCTTAATTATTCAAAACTTTTGACCAGCAGTACGTGTACATAATTTTCATTATGTTATCATTATGTGATTTCTGAAAGCACTAGAACGTATCATTAATGGAATCAGAACATGAATGCATAAATTCTCATCTCAAATCTTGCTCTTCTGCTGGATAGAAGCGTCTGCTAAATGTACGGATATAACTGAACACTGGATGCTGAGAGAGAAGTGTGTGTGTGTGTGTGTGTGTGTGTGTGTGTGTTTCAAGTGATGTATTGTGATGAGGCACAGCTGTCTACATCTCTCTGAACACTGTTTGAAAAGGAAGGAAACATCTGGACCTTCATTCATGACAAGAATATAAATACTGGGCCAGTAGAACAGAGCATTATAGAAAAGTACAGTAACACCCTTAAAAGAGAGCCTGACGTCAGCTCAGTGCTGCACTTCCCAAACGCGTCACCTCAGTCGCTCCCAAACCAAACACATCTAGCTTTCTGTCAAGATAAAGCAAAGAACGCCAGGTCTCAGAAAACCCGCAGTTGCCAAGGGAAACAAACATTTGGTGATCAGTAGAGTTTTTTTTCCCCCATTGCAAAGATTGTTTTCAAGGTATTCACATTTTTCTCCACATGAGAGGAAGATAAGAAGCGGGAACTAATGTTCTACATATGTCCAGAATATGATACTATGCACCATAAACAAAGTAAAAGTATGAGTAACGTTTAAAATGTCTTTAGCGTAACTACAAAATGAAAGATTTTCGCTCAAGTGTGGTTTTAAAAAGCTCATAATGAGTGTATATACTGTATGATGCATTGCATATTGCAAAACAATTAAATGCATAAAACAACACTCTTAAGACTCGGGTAAATCACTTAAATGGAGTAAGATAGCACCAGTTCTGCAGCATCTCAAATCTGAGAATGCTTCTTCTGTAAAACAACCAGAAATGGGAAACTCTGAGTTCAGCTCCATCTCCAATCAAACAAACACATTTAGGCCTACATTTAAGATTTATGCATTTGAATTGCATATACAATTTTCAGCCGTTTGTATAACAGTTTTAACGAAATCTAATAAACGGTGATGCACATTGGTCAGTCACACATTAATGAAACGAGTCACTCAAGAAATCATGGCATAGTTTCTTATTAAGTCTTTGCATCTATTTGATTTGATCTAAATAATAATATTTTCAAAATGCATTAATTCATATAGCTCAGAATCAGCATACATCTGTTTTAACTGTGAAAACTATTACATTTAAATGGAGTTAATGGTTAAAATATGACTAGCTCTGGAACAAGCAATCATCATTTAGTTTAAATGTATGCGACTGAAACAAATTAAATGTACTGATGATAAATATATAATCTTGGTTATTGTGCATTTAAAACATTCCCTTTAGAAATCTTACCAGTTTCACTGATGCATAACTGACAAATATGCATTGCGTTCTCTATTAGTTGATGTTAAAACTGTGTAATCCAACCGTACATTAGCATGCAATTCAAATACATAAATACATAACATTTAAGCCTACATTTTTTTTTCGTCGTTTTTGAGCGCAACTGACTGTACAGTAATTTTCAAGGAATCCTGAAGACTTTGGTTTGGTGTGTTTGTTTAGTGATAAGAGCTGAATTCTGCAGGAAAGTGTCCCTCCAGGACCGGAGTCGCCCATCCTCGGTCTCGTAAATTAACACTTTGGGTAGTCGTCTCCCGGTTAACATGCCTGAGGAGGAAAACAGGGCCCCACATTCATCCGTTTAGACACTTTTTAAGGCAGTGTATTTTTGGTTCTTTGTAGATGGCATCTGAGGATATGCAAAAAAAATACATGACAAACAACAAAAAACCCTGAAACGCAACTATTGAACAAATGGAGGTATGAGCTCAAGGTCACATTTGTTAAGTGTCCTGAGGTTATATGTGGCGCTCGTTATCCTGCGGTTGTGACGGCTGGTTGAGGCACACGGGGCAGCACGAGCCTTTGGGCATCACTGGCTTCAGACATGCTGACTGCGGACACTTTTCCACGAAACACGTCACCTGGGCCTCCTAACAGAGACAGAGACAGAGACACAGAGACACCCGCGCTGAAAACGGGATGATATTTCTGCAGGAATCATCACAGGTATGTGCCTTTCCTGACCCGCCATTCTTCACTCTCTGCAAACCAGTATTATGTTAGTATTATAATTTGTATTAATATTTTGAATTAGTTTAAATTTTTTGTTTTAAATTTGTTGCGCATTTGTTATTTTATTATTATTTATGCCATATATATATGGGTAGTTGACAAATATACCGTAAATGTGTCCTATGGTGTGACATATACATACATACATATTTTTTATATACATTTTATTTTATTTTATTTCTGTCTACATTTATCTCTAAATAAAAATGTTATGGTTTTAATTTTAGTTTCAGTCAATGATAATAACCCTGCTGCAAACACTCTTAAGTGTTTTTATATAGACTTAAAAGAATAACAAAAGCTGCGTGTTTGTAAGAAACAAATCCAACATTAAAGGGGTCATATGATGCGATTTCAAGTTTTCCTTTCTCTTTGGAGTGTTAGAACAAATGCGGAGTTTTGCGCAGCGCAGAGTAACGCGTCGTGTGTGTGTGTGTGAGAGTGTGTGTGAGAGTGTGTGAGTGTGTGTGAGAGCGTGTGTGTGTGAGAGTGTGTGTGTGTGTGTGTGTGAGGGTGTGTGTGTGAGAGGGTGTGTGAGTGTGAGTGTGTGTGAGAGCGTGTGTGTGAGAGTGTGTGTGTGTGTGAGAGGGGAACAGGGTCACATCACAGGAGAGTGAACTGCCTGTCAGAAATCATAGCACGTCAGCTGTCTTAACCGCGGCTTGTGTACTGCATCATCACTGTGTCTGTCACGCGACTCTGTTGCCCTTTCGGGCTTGAACTGATGGTAAAACTAACGACATTATTAACTGTCTTGATATTTACTTTGAAAGCTGAAGCTCGCGATTATGGTAAGGGGCGTTACATTTCCGACACGTGCTTGTGGTGTTCGGCCAATCACAATGCACTGGGTCAGCTGGCCAATCAGAGCAGACTGCGCTTGTCAAAGGAGGGGGCTTTGTAGAAAACTAAGCGTTTGAGAGAGGCGGGGCATAGAGGACCTACAATAATGTACAGTATTTGAAAAATTATGTGTTTTTTGAACATTAAAGCATGTCAACATATTCTGTTACACCAAATACACAAAATAATGATCTTTAAAATAGCATCATATGACCCCTTTAAGATGTTTTTAACTTCAAACTATTGCTTCTGGCTAAAGCAGTGTTTCCCAACCTTTTTTTTTAGCCACGGCATAGTTTTGATCATGTTTTTTCATGATGTTTTAATATAATTTTTTCTTACAAACACAGATTTTGGTTTCACATCATGTTAACTGATGGACTGGAGTGGTGTGGATTACGTGTGGATTATTGTGATGTTTTTATCAGCTGTTTGGACTCTCATTCTGACGGCACCCATTCACTGCAGAGCATCCATTGGTGAGCAAGTGATGCAATGCTGCATTTCTACAAATCTGATGAAGAAACAAACTCATCTACATCTTGAATGGCCTGAGGATGAGCACATTTTCAGCCATTTTTCATTTTTGGGTGAAGTATTCCTTTAAACTACATGTGATTGACTGCAGATTCTATCCCAGATTGAGTTAGAATGTTACCATGACATACAGTACCATGTGAGGGCATTTGTCCGTTTTTGACAGCTAAAGTTCCCCCTAGAAATCAATCGGTCTACTGATCCATCAATCGACAATAATAAGTACATGAGCGTGCTAGAATGCCGTGCATTCATTTGCAATGAGATAAAGAAAACACAGATGTAACAGATATTTAGCATCCAAAATGAACACTCACTAAGTGCCAAATGTGAGTAGAATTTGCCGACAGTGAGTAAAAAAAATCCTTCTCAATGAAAGCCGTTTGGTAAATCATAGATAAACTATTCCAAATGATTTTCAACACAGCCCAGTGAAACTTGGCTGTGTAAAAGAGCTGAAAATCCATTGTTTTGCAACGGTCAGCCCTTCAAAAAAATGGATAAATGATTTTAATAACCAGTCGCTTTAATAAAAAAAAAAAAATGCATCAATAACAATGCTTGAATCTTTTAAGGTGCACTCAAATGATAAAATACACTACATACTCCACTTTCTTGTAACCCTGCTTCTCAACTGGTGCTTTGATACAGTCAGAAAAAGCAATGCTACTGTACATACAAATGACAAAATATTTTGAATATTATCATGACATATATTTAATATATCATTGTGCATAATTTCAACAGCAAAATTAACATGCTTATAAAAAAAAAGCTTCTCATATATTACATCAAAGACTGTGTATCACAGCTACAGTTATATATTTTAATATTTAATTTTAAGGACATTCATATTTGCTTTTGTGCAATAAAGAAAAACCAGTTGAGAATCACTGCTTTAGACAAGTCAAATGTTTCTGTGTCTACCTGAACACTGGTACATCATGTAAAACTACATTTCTGTGCATATGCTTGTGTTTACGCTCCACCGTGTTCACAAGCCCATGAATGCAAGTAAGAATGCAGTACAGTCTATATGTGAATGCACCTGAAGATTTCAGCCAGAAAGGCTCAGCACACTGATGAACTTACATGACACTGACAGGTGGTGCAGGGGTTCTTCTTCCAACTCTCTCCATCTACTCGCTCTCTCCCGTCCTCATCTGCACAGTCTGTCCTGCTCAGACGGCCTTCAAGTCTTTTTATCTGTCAGTTCCAACAGAGAGAAAAAATGGTTTCATTTTAGGCTGATGATACACAGAGCAAATTTTGAGCAATTTTGCTGGGCAACTTTTTTTGAGGAATGCTGCTTGGGCACTTTCACATTGAGAATGGGCAACAAATTTCAATCTGGATACTTTAGATCGGTCGTGGGCCCTGTGTCTCACCTGGCTGCCCGTTGAGGGCAACACTGCCCAAAGTTGTTCGGCAACATTGCTCAAAAAGTTGCCCTGTGCATCATCAGCCTAAGTCATTTGTGACCCTGGAGCACAGAAGCAGTCTTAAGTCGCTGGGGTATATTTGTAGCAAATTCAAAAATACATTGTATGGGTCAAAATTATTGATTTTTCTTTTATGCCAAAAATCATTAGGATATTAAAGGTGAATCATGAGTCCTAACCTGTTTTCGTAAACTTGTGATAGTTTTCTGCATGTCAGCAACAAAGTCTTGGAAATCCTTAATGGAGGGTTCAGTGCTTGACTTTGGTGATACAGTTATGTTTACTGCAGTTAGAGCATCTTCCAAAGTGCTGAAAAACAAGTCATTAAAAGTATGATTAATTGATAAAATAAATAAATAAATCAACAAGTGACTTGTAGTTTTCGTAATTTTAGCTAAGCTTTGACAAACTAAAACTATGAATTATCTAACATCATTACTATAGACCCTTTTCACAGACTGTGATGACGTTTCCAAAGTTATTAACATTGTAAATAAAAAAAAAAAAAAAAAGATATATATATATATATATATATATATATATATATATAAAGATGAATACGAGTTTTAATTACAAATAAAAAACAAAAAAAAACAATGTACATTTGATATCAAAGCACTATACTTTGTGTTTTATCACCTTGACATTACATTTCAGAAAACTTATTAACGCTGCTGAGAGAGTGACCAATGTAATCAATCTCTTTTTTTAATCTTTTAGAAAGTCATAGAAATGCTATCACTATCTAATTTCCGTTCACCACTATAGAAGTTGCCCCAACTTTGGCAACTTTTGCTTCCGAGAACCCCTGAAATGTGAAAAAGGTCCATTATAAGTAATGTTATGAGAATTTACAAACAATCTTTGGTGAAATCCAGAAATGAGCAACAGACTGTAAATGGAGCTTGTCAGTTGCACCTGCTGTTGCCCGTGAGGTTGCTGGAAGGTTTCTCCTCTGCGTAGCTGTGCTCTGCTGACCTGCGGCCTCTGAAGTGGTACGACAGGGCGTTGAACTGACCTTTAGTACGGCAGTCTGCAGGTGCAAGAAATTCAGCCTTTATTTGATGCAGAAAAAAACAGCTGTACAAACACCAGACAGCTTGTACCATGGTCATTTACAGCATTGACAAATTAAACTTGTCAGCATCAATTAACGCAAAATTTGACTGGACGGACAAAAATAATGGTTCATTTTTGTTGGTTGTTTTATCTATAAGAAAATTAGATGTTGAATTCTGAAGTAAAATAATGCAGTAAGCTTACATTTATTTGAACGAATTAGAGAATTAGCATGTGTGAATTACCTGCGTCCGTGCAGCATCTTTCTACTAACAGTGAAGATGCGAGTTTAATTGCTTCAAAAACAGCAACGTCACCACCTCGCTGCTGAGAAACAGCGTAGCTTATAATGTAGTGGTTTTGTGTGCTACAATGAAGGGAGCGCATTAATATCCACCTTATATATATGTTTATATACAAGCGAGTCTAGCTAAAATTATTCAAATAAAAGATTTTTAACAGAATAAATTAAAAGCAACACGAAACATGTATTATAAGGTCCTGGCGGAAATACTGCAGTGGTTGGATGCTGAAAATTATAGTTTTCTTTGGGTTTTGGATGCCTGGCTTTTGGATGCCTTTGGGCAAAAAAAATGTTGCTGGACCTGGCAACCTTGAGCTCCTATTGTTTAACAGCTAATTACAATAAATTACATGCACAATAAGGCACCATGTCAAACCCCCCGCCCCCCCCAAAAAACAACAACCCAAAAACAAACAGAAAACAAAGCAAAAAAAAAATAAAAAATTGTGCGTTGTAGTACTATAACACAGGACCAATGTATGATAAACAGCTACACTGATGGCCCTGTAGTTAGCAGTGTGT
>NW_015540856.1:701186-736948 GCF_001515605.1 Sinocyclocheilus anshuiensis | reverse complement strand
GTGAGTCATGGTAAACCGAGTCTCGTACCTTCACAGCAGTCCTGCCACATACGTAGGTCAATCTTAGGTACATCATCACAGCTTCCATAACTGTGAGGGAATTTAGCCACGCTAAAGACATCTGACTGGATTCGGGTGATGTTGTCGCTATTGTCACACAACACCCGGGCGAGAGACGTCTGCTTCAGCTGGGTCAACTGAGCAGGGCTAAAGGAGCCAGGGTTCTCATACCAAAACCTACAATTACATGAGTGAAGTTGCTGATTAATTATTTAACCGTGTCAGTTATGCACATCACCAAATAATAGTAATACCGCTTAACACGAGTATACTGTGTCCCATACTCAGAATTTGTGCTGTGCATTTATCCCATCCAAGTGCACACACAGTAGTGAAACCCCCCCCGCCCCCCCCAAAAAACAACAACCCAAAAACAAACAGAAAACAAAGCAAAAAAAAAATAAAAAATTGTGCGTTGTAGTACTATAACACAGGACCAATGTATGATAAACAGCTACACTGATGGCCCTGTAGTTAGCAGTGTGTCAGAGCAGAGGATATGGCTGCAAGATAATAATCAAGGGCCTCTTTGAAGTTCCCGTAAAACTAATTCACTGCTATACTCAGCAAGAGCAATCGGCTTCCATCTGATAGCACATACAAAAGTAAACAAAAGATGCTGTAACAAAAGTAACCAAAAGATCATCCTATTTGATGAAATCACTGTCATCCTCTCCAAAACAAAAGCAAAAGTCTTTAAGATGGTCTATTTAAGAGATTTCTACTTAAAGCAATCAGGTATCCAAATTTAAATAAATGCTCCTATCCTAGATTTTAAATAAAAAAATTTTTTTTTAAACAATCTTCAAAAGGCTTTCGATTAGATTAATGCATCTTTGCTGAATATATATATATATATATTTTTTTTTTTATTTCATGGATAACTGGACTGCTTAGTAGGAATGAACCACCCGGAGCAGTGGGCAGCCATATTGCTGTGGCGCCCAGGGAGCAGTTGAGGGTTCGGTGCCTTGCTCAAGGGCACTTCAGCCATGGTATTGAGGGTAGAAGAGAGCGCTGGTCATTCACTGGTTATTCACTTCCCCCACCTATAATTCCTGCTGGTACGGGTCTCTAACCATTAGGCCACGACTGCCCCCAAATATAATATTAGGCATGAATATATTAAGATATTATAATCATGAACATCATGATTTTTTTTGTAAAGCTGCTTTGAAACAATAGGTCTTCTCACACTCAGAATAGTTAAGCCTGGTTCACTCTAAACCCCAGGTAAACAGAATCCTAGGTTATCTTGCTTCACGTTTCACACTGCTCACAATTTATCCGGTTAACAATTAATCTTGTGTATTCATAAGCTGATGTTTCACACTGTACATTCCTAAACCCTTGGTTAATGTTCTTATGACTGGACAAAGGTAGAACTACGTGTTTATATAGCATTTACATTGCACATCCCTATTTTATATACAGTGTTGGGAAAGTTACTTTGGAAATGTAATAGGTTACAGATTACAAGTTACCCTATTTAAAATGTAATAAGTAGTAGTCTATTTCAATTACTTCATTAATGTAACTGATTGCATTTGAATACTTTTTGATTACTTTTATAAATTAATAATGAATGTTTTCATCTTTTAATCATTTTCAAACATTTAAAGCAGGCAGGGTTAACCTAACAGTAGTACTCAACACTGATTACTGTCAGACTTTCATCGCTTGAATTTTAAAGCACAGCCACCACAAAATCAGACTTTAGCACAGCTTTTTACTTTGAGATCATTCTGAGGTTAAATACAGATTTAAAATCATAACAAGAAATAGTTTAATAGCTATGATACTTTAAAATCAAATCTTTGCATAGCTATGACAGGAAACACTGGCATCTAACAATGCCTTGGAAAAAAAAAGTTAATTTTATATTGCCAACTGTCAAATTTTCCCTAAATGGACTTATCGGACTATAAAGGTAGAATAAACACTCCAAAACAATCTTTTCTTCTATCCAATTCACATTTTCCATCACTATTTGGCTTTTTTTTTGCCTACTATTCACACTGTTTCCATGACTGACTAAAGCATGCAAACATAAAGCACGCAATTCTTGGGTCTGTTGCTAAAAATCTAGCCAAGATTCAAACAGTATTGTTTAACACGGTACCTGTTTGACACCACTACATGCCACTGATATGCTTTGGAGCAGGCTTTCATAATGTATATAAAGTGGTGCTAACCCTGCTTCTAAATTACAAGTATGAAACATGCCTTCAGTCGAGGTTAAAAATGGAGAACGACAATAACCCAGGGTAAAGCGCAGTGTGAAAAGCCCTAATGTGTATTATGAAAAGCACTGTACAAATAAGTTTGAAATTTGAAAAATCTGAAATTTCTGAGGAACAAGGACAGGTCTTACCGGTCACCATCTCTGAGACGCTTGAACTGGGTTGCCAGTAAACACATGAGGGTCGGTCCCAGTCTGCTGCCAGGCACCAGCTCTTCAGCCATCAGCGCAGGAAACAGGTCAATATTCTTAGGTGTGCCATACAGCCTGGGAGCAGAACAGACACCCAGAAAATGCTGAATGTGTCTTTCAATGACTTGGGATTTAGAACGAGAGATTTTGCGGCTAACCTTTGAAGCTTCTCTCGCACACTGGGATTCTGAATCTCATTCCTCAGGTCATCAAATGTCTGTGCGGACGTCAGGTTGCAGAACACCCGGTAGTCATTGTAGGGGGGTATACCGTGGTCACGCCCCCTTTGGATATTCATGGCAGCAAGGTCGAGTGCCACTGAATGCGCCATCGAGAAAAGCCGTTCAGTAAGTTCAGTGTTAAGCAGTTGAGTGGACACGCGCATTTTTCCTGCCACTCCAAACAAGCCACGGAGCAAAGGATCGATGCCTCCTTCGTTCACAATACGGAAGGGTGAGAAAAAAGCCTTATGCAGTGAGATGTGTCCTTGCTGGATGGGCTGAAAGTTTTCATTGAGCCGGTACAGAATGGGGTTAATGAGCGTATGGCCAAAGCGGAAGGCAGCAGTTGCAAAAGCGTTGAGGATGCCGGCATTAATATTGGGATTATAGCCATTATAGTCACCCAGTAGCCTCATGCCAGCCTCGCCCAGTATTTTGGGTAACCAATGGCTGTAGGTTATATGCTGCATTTGGCCTCCAACTATCTTCCGTGCCTCATGGTAAATGGTGTCGCCATCCCAATGGGGGTTGAGACGTAGCAACTCGCTGGCTATGCGGTTATGTTCACGGAACCAAACCGTGTGCATAGCCGTCAACCCAAGCTGCTCATTGGCACGATGGTCCCCAGCTAGGAAGCAAGGAATGGGGCTTTCGTTTTCGTCCCGCATGCATTCTGTTGGTGGGCCAGTTGCAAAGGGGAGCAATGGCTTGCCGGTGCGTTGCACAATACCCTGCTGCAACATGCCCCGATGGCTGGCCAAGTCACGGATCTCTTCTGCCTCGTGCTGTGAGCTGCCGTAAACATTGGAAGCATCGATGTAGGAGGTGAGCTGGTTCATCTGCTCACGTGGATACACAGAGTTCATAAGCAGAGAGGTCATTCCACTGCCGCAAACGGGACTAGAGCGCACAAAGAACATGCAACGTGCTCCGTTGCGCTGCTGCCGTGGATCATCGGGTGGGAACATGATGGGAAAGCAAGGTGGGTCGTTGGTGCACACCGAGGTGCACAACTGTCCATCGGAGAAACGAGACTGGCTGAGGGATACAACAGTTGAATCCAGGTCGTGGTCAAGGAACTGGCCCCACTGCATAAGCATGTGTGTGTAGCGATCATCTGGGGTGATGGTCTCCGTTCCGATCATGGTGGTGGAGACCAGACGTGGAAGTGGCAGAGGGAAGCCATTGTGCCTTCGCTCAGTGGCACCACGTGGGAGATTGAAGCCATTGTCGTAGACGGGCTTTAGCAAGCGTTCGAAGGCAGTGAGCGAGGCTCCCCACATGGGGTGCTGCAGGTTGTTGCAAGTGCCATCATGGGTGCGATACTTCTGGTGAAAGCAGATATCCGAGCAATTGTTGAAGCGTCGATGGGCCGTGCAGCCAGACAGGTTAGCTATCATATCCAGAAAATGCGGTGACACCAAGTCATTGTAGCGGTAGGCTGTTAAGAAAGAGTGTGCATTTAGTAAAATCATTTTGATCTTGGTTAAAAAAAAGTGTTGGGCTACTACTATTTTGTAAAGAGACAAATACAGTTGTAATGAAAGGCACTAAAGGTATAGTTCATCCAAAAATGAAAATTATGTCATCATTTACTCACCTTCATGTAAATCTAAACCCATCAGACTTTGGTTAATCTTTGAAACACAAATGAGGATTTATTTAAATGAAATCTGAGATCTCCACTGAAAGTTCAGGTAATCAAAACTTAGAAGATCTGAAAAATGAATTTACATGTATTGAGTGTTTTATAACCAGGTCTTGTGAAGAGGCATGCTTTAATTTACATCTAAACAATGATCGACACACATGCATAGAGAATATCACATACGGTAAACACAGAAGCTCAAACACACACGTGTGTGATGCGCAAGCTTCCATGTTTTCCATATGTGATTTGTTCTATGTATGTGTGTTTATATGTGAATAAAGGTCTAAATTAAATCTGCTGATCATATAAAGTTATTGCACGCACTCATTTTGGATTAACTTGGATTGACACTGCTATATTAATTTGAATCATATTGAATCATTGCTTTAGTATCAAGTCTATTTTAGTATCAACCAATTTAGATAAACCTGCCATTAAATTAGCTGCAAAGTGGACCGGACAATATGACAGTTAAAATTCTGGCTATGTTAGACTAGTTAGCAATAGATGCTGTGCTTGTTGACCCCTTCTTGGTACTTGTGTCAGTGAATGTGTCCAGAGGGTAAATGCTCAGATTGGGGCAGGGCTTGTCCAAACATGTGAGGCCATTTTGCCTTAGTGTGGCGATGAAAGCTGTGCTGTTGTCATAACCAGAAAAAACAGTGACCCATGTCTTCTGTAGCACAAAGCGCCACAGTGTTTGCTCATCATTTAGTAAAGCAGACGCATTTCTATTGCCATATTAGGGGTGGGACAAAATAACGATATGGCAATAAATGGTTTTCCTTCTTCGTGCGATACGACAATCGATACGCTGGCGCCAAATATCGATATTTTAATTAACAAAATAAGGTGCTCTAAATAGATTTCCCTGCTCCTAGCGTCACTACTTCATGGCTCCTCGAGGTGGCGCTCAACACATGAATGAGGGAAACGTGAACATAAGTTAACTAGCCTAAGAAAATTAGGTTTTTAATGAGATGGTGGACAGCAGTGTGAGTAAAATAATAGATGCCCCAGCCACATTTATTTCCAAAGTCTCGACCCACCTTGGCTTGCATGGATGCATGCAGCTCTTAAAATGACAGCAGACTAAAAGTACTGAACATGCTGCCGCTTGTCATTAAACAGATACTTCACACAGAAATTAAAATTCTGTCATTATTTACTTGCTCTCATGTTGTCCCAAACCTGTATTAATTTCTTTCTTGTACTGAACGCAAAATAAGATATTTTGGGTAACCAAACAGTTGCTGCTCCCCATTAACTTTCATAGAAGGAAAAAAATAATACTATGGAAGTCACTGGGAACCAGAAACTGTTAAGTTACCCACATTCTTCAAAATAATTTTTATGTTCCACAGAAGAAAGAAACTCATGCAGGTTTAAAACAACTTGAGAGTGAGTAAATGATGACAGAATTTTCATTTTTGCAGAATTTTCAGCAGTTTGGACTTGAATGAAGAGAGAGAACCTGCACTTAACCTCTTCACAGGCATTTTGTTTTCATAGTTAGACAGATATTGTGATGTATCATTATTATGATACAATTATCGCAGAATTGCTGTATCGTGATAATATCGGCCTCGTGAGCCATGTATCTTATCGAATCGTGAGGTACCCTGTGATTCCCACCCCTATGCCATATACTACTTTATTTCACAATAACAAAATCACAATAACAAATAATATGTAATTTGAAGAGCGGCATTATGGTGTGAGATACCTGTTCCATTAGTGTCCACCATGAGGCCCTGGTTGACATGCCTCTGGATGAGAAGTAGGGTCTGCTCAAAAATCTCTCCAGCTCTGGCCTGCTCCACTGTGTAGGGGTCCCGGGGGTAACGGAACAAAGCCAGAAGCTCGCCAGGGGTACGAGGAGATCTGATGATGGTGGAGAACACATTAACTTCCACATTCACAAAAGCCATTCAGACTCACTCTGGAAGAGAATACAAATTAGCAAACTATAGACCTGCATTTCGTCTAACAGATTAGTAGATCGATCTTGTAGCACAATCTCATAATTTCTTATTAATCAATTCAAACCTGTTTTTGAACTGTGGACAGTGCAAGACACCCCAGGTAAATAGGGTAAAAAAATAAATAGATATCACCATATTTCCCCAATTGACTGATTCCATTAGGAATTGGAAACATTTTTTGTATTTCAAATTTTCAGAAATGTTCTTTAAATATGCAAAAGAGGCATTATCTAATTAAATATGCACTAATTTGCATGCATTTTCACCACGTTTTCAAGAATAAAACGTTCTATAAAATCAGGTGAATGGTATATGAACAAACCCCTCTGTAAAAGCTTTCAGAATATAAATAGGAATAAAGATTTAAGGAACGTTTTAAGTGGAGATTTCTGACATGAGAAACTCCTTTTGAGAAAACGGCCTATTTAGGTATTGTAACTGACATCTACAGATGCAAAAAGATAAAGTGCAATAAAATAAAAATTTAAAAGTTTATTTTGGATGTTTTATTTCCCTTAGACTGAACACATTATGAAAAGCCAAATAGCCCAAATTCTCAGAATGGCAAGCGCATGGGAAAAAATAAAAATAAAAAATTCTGCCAGTCTTGCTTCAAATCAACAAACTATAAATAAAGGAAAAAAAGCACAAACTAGAGAGATTGAATATTCTGCAGGAACATGCATCATGCTGAAATGGTGACAGATTATTAAAGCAAAATGGAAACTATGTCATAGTAAAAAGCACATCTGAACCCCATTGAAGAGCATAAACGACCTGTCAAAGCACTTGACATGGCCACATATGCACATGACCTTCTTTCAAGCATTTAATAAAAGTGCTTCCATACCTTAGACAACTTGGATCATACACTTGTTTTCCCCGCTGAAGCTCACTCTGAAAACTGTTTTCAAACGTATGCCTTCAAGTGCAGTCACTGATGAAGGCTCTGTACCTAAAGTTCTGCCATTCTTAAGTAGTTTTTGCAGCCCTAATTGTCAAAAGAATTTATGATTTGAGAGTAAAATTTATTTCCTTCGTTCTCACTAAATATTCATAGCACATTAAACTGCCTAGAGTTATTTGAACAAAATATATTTGACTACAACCAACTTAAACCACAAACTGTAAAAGTTACATTCTAATAAGTGGCATCATAAAAGCTGACTACAGTAAAAAGCCTATAGCCTAACAACCTGGCTTCAGTTATTTAATTTACGTCAGAATAACTACAATCTAATTCAGTGTTTACTGGGGTTATTTGAGAGAACCATATAAAAGAAAGAATAACCATTTTGCCAAAGTCAACTGTAAACATTTGCTCCAAGGCTGTTGGTGCAGATTCAAACAAAAGCTAAAGAACATCAAAGTCTTGCAGCATTAATATTTTTATCATTCAAGGAGTTAGCTTCACTTCACATATTATCTCTTGTGAATTAAGGAGGTGCCAAGTTATAACAATATATCTGAGGTCATTTGTGCCAAAAACATTGGCAGGATTATTCATGATTTTCACCCATGACCAGTTGTCTTCGACTGCATACATTTTATTTAATGTTTTGGCAAGCTTAGTCAAAATGTCGACTTATATTGAGTCATGAGAAGAAAAAAAGGACATCAGTTTTGCAATTCCAAATCTAATCTTTGGCTATCTCTCTTTACCAGGATAACATCTCTCAGACTTCATTCAAAAGCATGTGCCTTTGAAACAATCCTCTCCAGCTATGAAACACAAACACTCTCAATGAGTTAACGTGAGCTGGCACTGGCCTCGACAGACAAAATAACCCCCAACATCAAGCTCAGAGTGCAGGGTCCCCTTGCAGTGATAAATTAGGAATCATACCGCAGTGACCAGCCCTTGTCCAAGGCATAAATGGTCCCAGTAAATTCCTGATGGGTTACGGCATTGTGACTCACAGCAGAAGGAATTGTTTTCTTGGCATGTTTTGCCTGCAGCACCAAGCGCTCACCCATCAAAGAGCTGCCTCCTGGTGGAGTCTATTGCGCTGTTTATGCTCCGAATGGCCTCTTCAAGAGACGTCGAGACAAACGGATCACCCTCCCTGCTCACCTGCGGGACTGGAGAAAATGATACAAACATCAGTATAAATAAAAGCTTGTGAATTGGAGTTTAGTAGGAAATTTTAATCTGCACATGGGATTAAAAACTGAACAGAAGCTCCATTCATTAACTGGCACTTTAAATAACAGTGACTTATAATGTTAAATCATGCGATTATTTAAAAATGTAACTGAATTAATTGCATGATATGCCAAATTATTTAATCAAATCAAACAAATCAAATATCAATAATTTGCTGAGAAAAGTCTACAAATCTAATACATTACATTATTTTCACAGATGAGTAAATAAACAACAAGTGTAAGACCCTCGTAGCAGATTTAGACATGTGGAGCTGGAGGAGGTGGAGGGACCAATCGTGCAGGACTAGCTTACAGTAAACAATGAGACAGATTATTCAAATCTCATTGGCTACAGATCCAGCAGAGACCAGTCAGCTTGTGCCATTTAGTACTGCTAGCAGATACAGGATTGTTTGACTTCATGCGGTGCTGTGTAGACCGATTAGCATCCGACTTAAAGCAGTGCATGGCAGGTAGAAATTTTGTCCAACTTGAGACAGCACCGAGCTTGGAGCTCGAATGGCAACACAGCTGTTTCACAATTGGCAGGATTGCTGCTCATTGAAGATGAGTTTTTACTGTTTAAAAAAAAAGGCTTATGTTTACCCTTTTCCTGTATATACAGGCACGTACTGCGTAAGCAGTACAACGTATTGACTGAAAAGCGTTTCTGTTGCTACATGAAAACATTTGAAACGTCTGTGTATCTGACAAATATTTAATATTTATTTTTGTATCACAATATTTAAAATATTTATTTGTGATAAAGTATGCAAACACCGTGTAAGCATCACTATGGGAAGCAGAAAATGTCAAACTTCACGTCTCTGTTTTTAACTTTCCCATCTGCAAGCGTCAAATCTCGATGATCAATTAAATCCAGTTAAACACACCTTACATGTCAAGGATCTATCAGCTCGAGTCAGTCTACATTTTCATGAATAAACTGGTCATTTCAATGTAAAAAAAAAAAAAAATGTGTCAAGACCCCTGTACTCATTTTGTTATGCTCCATCCAGTTGTTTTTTAACACAAAAAGCATTATTTCAGTTGGTGGTCATCCAAAGTTTATTTTTCAGTGGTCAATCCTTCAATTAAATTTGATCACCCTCCCACCTCAAAATCCTAAATATGTGGTTACAGCCTTCAATTCTTACCTTGCACTGTTAGCACCATACTAGATGAGGAATATCCAATGGAGTTGCGGGCTACACACACATATCGTCCCCCATCGGCAAGCCCCACGTCATGCACTTCCAGATAGCCATCTGGATTGATATGAAACTTCCCACTCTCTGTAATCTGGACTCCATCCTGTAGATCAGGGCCAGAGATTGTTTAAATGAGTCTGGTCACAAGACCAGGATAGTCCCATGGGGACCAAAGTGGCGGAAATGGATGGATGGCCAGTTGTTGGAGAATGTGGCAGCTAATGGATCTAACCTTGCTCCATGTGATGATAGGTGTGGGCTCACCCTGCGCACTGCACGGAATCTGGACATCTGATCCAGACTCCACAGTCGTATCCCTTGGAGTGCTTGTGAAAACAGGCGTTACTGGTGATGTAAAAACATATGTTAATGATTACAGCGCACAAAACCGCAGCTGCTGATGAGTCATGCACATAATGCACAACATGAAAAGAACATGCACAGGTCATACATGGTGTTGAGATGTTGCCGACTGTCGAGGTTCTGTAATTCAAGTCAATGAAAGGGCAAGAGGTTAAGTCTGAGAAGCATATGCAAGTCTTCAAGGCCAAAATGGATTGGTTTGTTTAAAGAGCTTTATCTAAACATTTTAACCCCCCCAAAGCTACGAGTTGGTTCACACGATCCTCTGAGGAGACCTCTGAGGTCCTTAAAGGGATAGTTCAGTTTGCTGTTAATTTACTCACCCTCAAGCCATCCAAAATGTAGGTGACTTTTGAGTGAACTATCCCTTTAAGTGCATAATTACCCCTTTACAGTTGTTCTCTAGTAATCTATAAGAATTTCTGCTAAGAATCAGCTCAGTCATTTCGTCACTAGTCACTCACTGCAAAATAAAATATTTCCGTAGAGATACAAAATGGCTTAATATTTTAAGTCTTGTTTTGTGAAAAAATATATCAAAATGAAGCGAGTTCTTCCTTAAAATAAAATAATAATCTACCAATAGGGTAAGAAAAATTAACTTACTTTAAAGGGAAAACAAAATTCTTTTTCTTATCTTAATGGAAGATATTTTTCTTGCTAAGCATATCTTATGTAATTTTGCTTTTCAAGTACAGTTCTGCTCACAAGTTCACATACCTCTTGCAGAATATGCAAAATGTTAATCATTTTAACAAAATTGCATGCTATTTTTTTATTTAGTACTTTCCTGAATGAGCTATTTCACATCACAGATGTTCACATATACTGCACAAGACAAACAAACTGGATTTATAGAAATGACCCCGTTCAAATGTTTACATACCCTTGAATCTTAAATCTGTGTTGTTATCTGAATGATCCATGACTGTTTTTATGTTTTGTGATAGTTGTTCCTGAGTCCTTTTTTTTTCTTTTCTGAGCAGTTCAACTGCCGGCTGTTCTTCAGAAAAATTCCAAGTCCTGCACATTCTTTGGTTTTCCAGCATCTTCTACATATTTGACCCCTTTCCAACAGTGATTGTAGGATTTTGAGATCTATCTTCTCACACTGAGTCTATTCAGGACAGTACTAAATTAAAATAGCATGCAATTTTTACAATCCCTCTTATTTTGTTAAAATTATTAACATTTTGCATATTCGGCAAGATGCATGTGAACTTATGAGCAATAAACGTATCTTGATTTAAGAATGTTATTATTATTTTTTTTTACTGGAAAACAAGACAAAAATACAGAGTAAGATTTTTTTGTTGTTGTTTCTGTGTAATTGCATACTTTTTGGGTGAACTATTCCTTCCATGAACTCCTAAACTTTAATTTAGTCGGTCTTTCTGCAGCTGTTATAACAAGCAGTATTTCTCACAACTCTCCCTGTCTCTTTACTCTCTCCATTTCTTCAGATACTTCCCGTAAACCTGTTCTAAATAAAAGCGACCATGAGCCAAACCTGTGCCTTGGTTTTGAAGTAAATACAGGTGGTTGTTATGCAGTGTGTTAACAACCATTACTACATGGAAACATCTTGCCATTTGGGAATTTCAAAGCTGCATGCTTTCCTGGCTACTCAGCAAGTCTGTAATAAAGCTTAAGAGGTGGTTTTTAAGGCACTTACATGCAGGGACCGGGTCTTATGTCTGTCATTGAGACTTTACGGGGTATTGTTCTTCTAATTGAAGGCTTTGCTGGTGGGTAAATGACAAATTAGTTTATGAAGCCAGCCCTCATTCCCTCCTGTTAATACCATGTCTAGTCTTGTTCCGACAGACCATTGAATGAGGAATAGACTTACAGTGTGTGGTGTTAGAGGTTTCTTTTGTGCTATACTGAAGTAGATACATTTGTGGGCAGCACTGATAGCCATGCACTAAGACACACGGAGTAACGCAAAAATACATGAGAATGCTGTGTCCCAAACACGTCAAGATGAGGCAAATGTTTAATGGAGTTCACTTGTTTACATTTGATGAGTAATGCAGCAACTCACGCATTAATATATAGAAAACGTGATTTGCGAATGTCAGAAATTAGAACTTATTAGTTTTACTCTTTTGAGTCTTTTTCAGGGTTACTATTGTTAACTAAAACCATAAAATAAAATTGAAATAAAATAAACGTTAACTGAAATTGAACTTTAAAAAAAAGTACAAAAATACAAAAAAAATAAAATAAATAAATATTTAAGTGCTAAAACAACTAAAATTAAATAAACTAAAAATAATAAATACAATTTAATAAATACTACATAGGCATATTTATAAAAAAAAGAAATAAAGAAAATGACAAAAAAAAAACCACAACAAAATGACAAAAATGACTAAAACTTTAACTGAAATTAAAGTAAAAACCGAAAATATAAAAATACAATCTAATTCAAAATCTTAAAAACTATAATAGCATACCAATAATACTACAATAACACTGGCTTTTTTCTGATCTTCAGAGCTGCTTTAATCAAGTCCATCAAGTATTATTCAGTTTGGCATTAGCACAGCATTTCTGCTGAATTTACAGCACACGACTATATTTTTTTACTTTAATTTTAGTAAAAGTTTTAGAAAGTGTGCTTTTGTCATTTTTACTATTTTTTATATGTCAATATAGTATTTATTTATTATTATTAAATAATCTTTATTAATAATAAATGAATAGTATGTATACCATATATATGCCGTATATATACAGTATATACCGTAACTGTGAACAGAACTGTTCAGTGCTGTAGGTTTTGGGACATGCAGGCCACCTCTCGTTGAACATGCTGAAATAATCTATGTCAGAAGGTGATTTATTTTGTGAACAGGATCTCACTGGTTTGCAGGATGTTGAGATGAACAGCTGCTCTGGCAGTGCCAACAGGACTGACCGCCTGGCACTCGTACTGGCCCTGGTCATGAAGGGCCACGCGGCTGATGCGCAAGCTTCCCGATGAGAGAACAACGTGCCGTCTGTCATTAGGCAGGAGGCTGCCTATGGTAGGAGAACAGAGTTTTAGTGACTTTGTCCACGCTGAAAACAGTTGATAAATACTGACAGACAGCAATTCAATCATCTTTAAATGTGTCCTTTTTAAGGAATGTTCAGAAGAAATTAAATGCTGTTGATTCTGACTCATCTCTCAGTTTACAAAACTCATGTTTACAGTACATACAACTGTGTAGGCAGTGTTAGAATGCATCCAATCAGAACTTGTTTATTGTACTGAATGTACACTTGTAAGGTACTTCAAATCTTAAAAGGATATTTTTAAAAACTGTACTTGCAGATAATAATATTAATGAAATAAAATGCAACTTATGTGTACTTTCTTGACATATATGTACAAACATGGACGGAAAATGTCAGTTGGTCAGTTTTTTTACTCCACTCTAGCAAGTCAAACAGACATTATGTAATCTCACCGCCGCGAGTCCATGCTATGACAGGCTGAGGGTAGCCGCTGGCCTCGCAGCGAAAGTCAACTGTAAGACCCTCCAGCACAGACTGGTCCTGAGGGGTCACTGTGAACTGAGGACGAGCTGAGGAAGAAGAAAAGAAACATGAACAGAACTACTCTTTCATATCAAACAGGTATAAGCTTTGGACCAACTCAAAAAAAAGAAAGAAAAGAAAAAGTTACAATGCATTAGTTTTTCCCAAATTATATTTAAGGTTCTCTTAAATTTAAGGTAATCTTATATATATATATACAGCTTCATAAAGTAATTATATTATTTATTATAAAAAGACCATACACTTAATAGATATATATTTTTTAGACATTTGCCAAAATGTTTCTTAATGTAGGTCAGCATAGTATATATATATATATATTCAAAACCTTTTTATAAAACCTTTTTTTTATCTTTTTTTTTTAAACACTATTTATCCCTTTTATTTTGAAGGACTGGATGTGTACATTGGACAGTATAAAAATACATGTATTTTCCACTTGATGTACATCTGTTTTGACTTGACTTGGGTTAACTGATTCCTGTTTTATTTTTCTTCCATGTTTCACACTGTATATCTCAGGTCAGTGTTTTTTCATTAACTTCACAAACTGCCACCTTAACTTCAGTGAATGACATCTTTGGACAACCATTAATTGAAAAGATTATGAATACACATAAAATAAATGAAATATCAATACAATAAACTTAATGATCAGAAATAGAATCATGATTATGAACTGATGTAACACATTTATGCTTTACTTACCCTGTACTATAATATACGCAGTGGCGTGGATGGTGTCCACGTTGTTGCTTGCGAAGCAGGTGTACTGTCCCCCATCGGCCTGATTGACGTTCTGGATGTAGAGACCTCCTGAAGGAGTGATGTTGATGCGGGGGTCCACTGGGAGGGCTGTGTGGTCTCCTTTGGTCCAGGTCACACGGGGCTGTGGCTGGCCCGTCGCACTGCACTCCAGGGTCACGCTCTCCCCGACCAGAACCTCTGTATTCTGCGGCTGGATCACGAAACTAGGTCGAGCTGGAGAGAGAAAGACCTCCAGTTAGTTGCCTCAAAACAGACTGCTGTATGCAAAAAAATAGTCTTTACCAGACTGGCATGCTACCTAGAATTATACATGAAAAGGTAAAAAACTGGGTTTGGGGAAAAAAAATAAAATCAAAATCAAACAGTCATAGAAAGAAAGTGTTCAATGTTGTCTATCTCATGAGGTCAAACTAAATACTATACTGTAAAATTGTACATAAAGTTTTTTGGAATGTGTTTTACAAGAAAACACTTTTTTTCTACTCTTGAATTTCACATTTAATTCAAATTGTTACTTTTACATTTATTCATAATTATTCCTTTGCAATCATTTGTGAAATGTACAAGCATTTTCTGAGTGATTTTCACAATTTTTTTTTGTTATTATTCATTGATACTTGTCATTTCTTTGTGAAATTTACTAGCAATTTCTGAGTGAAAACTGTTGTGAAAAAAGTGAGAAAAGTAAATCCTACACATTTTTAAATTCAAAGTGTTACTTAATTCTTTGTAATTATTTGTGAAATTTACTGAAACATTTCTTACTCAGAAATTGCTCAAATTGTACACTATTTTTTTTATTCAGTGTGTTACCTTTTGTTTCTTTGTAATCATTTTTTTCAGCATATATGAAATGTTTGTAGATTGCTAAACTAAGTAGGGTTGAGCTAGTTTGGGAGGTTCTAGTAGTCACTGCCTACAGGACCCTATCACACTCACATGGTGATCTGAAGTATCGCAAGGTGACCTCTGAGGTCTTCACCTCTCCAGCCACGTTTTTGGCCATGCACTGATAAACTCCCTGGTCTGTTTCTCGTGTGTCCTGGATCATCAGGGTCCCATCTTCCAAAAGATTGAGACGTGTGTCGTCCCTCATGTTCAGAGCATTGCTGAAAAAAGATTTTCCCATTTATGCACATACCCTTCACATATTGAGGATAAAAGAAAATATATTTTATTTCTGCCATGATTTACTCATATTCTTGTCAGTCCAAACCTGAATCACTTTCTGCTTTACATGGAACACAAATGCAGATACATTTCTTAGAATTCCCAGACTATCAAGCTCCAAAATAACAAAAAACACACACACACACACACACACACACACACACTCAGGTTTGTTTTTGTGAAAAGTGGGGACATCCCATAGGCGTAATGGTTTTTATACTGTACAGACCGTATATTCTATTGCCCTACACCAACCCTACCCCTAAACCTACCCCTTACAGGAAACTTTGTGCTATTTCAGATTTTCAATACACTCCATTCTGTGTGATTTATATGCGTTTTGGTCACATGACTTTTTAGATGCGCATGGATTAATTTATTCTCTGAAATGTGTTTACATATCCCATTATTCGCATTAACCTTTTCGCACAAGTCAAAAAACACGTCAAGTGAGCGTAGAAACGTTTTTGCGAATTAAGGGATTTTAATTTTTTTTTCTAAATTCTGCTTGTTTCTAATGTGATACTTCAAAATGTGCATAAAATGAATGGATGGTGATGGAAACATAGCTAGTGAAAGTGAAGATTATCTGTAAAAAAAAAAAAAACACATTCGATGGATTTATAATATCTGAAATACATAAATCCTGTAGCGAATCTAGACAGGTGGTGCTGTGGGAGGTGGAGGGTTTCAGAGGAATTGCAAGCTCATTGGCTGCAGAATCAGCAGAGGCCAATCAGATTGTTCCGTGTAGTAAATGATGTGATTGCTAGCAGATTGCATGTAAAAGACCTATCAGTATGCGCCATCTAAAGTTTCATGACTGAACTAGATATCTGCCTATTCATGCAGCAGCACCATATCTTACATGCTCACAACAGCACGTCTGTGTATCTTGAATCAGCATAGCAGATTATACCTGTTTGATCTGCCAAGACCAAACACATTAACATCATATCAATTAACATGCTAAAACTATTCCCACCGATTTCACGATTGAAATACTGCACAAGCTTTAAGCAGTACTTTCATGGTGTTGTTCCTCATTATGGAAAGGGCACTCTAGACATACTGTAATATTTCTTCTTTTGTGTTCTATGAAAAACAGGTCATATCTGCTTTGAGTAACATGAAGGGGAATAAATGAAAACAGAATTGTATTTCTTGCTGAAACTATTCCTTTAAACATGTACATTGAGGGAGGGAGCTTACTTGTTTCTGAGCCAGATGATCTGAGGTTTGGGGTTGCCCTCTGCCCTGCATGTGAAGTACACAGTGTTCCCAGAGGTTACGTCCACATCCTGCGGCTCAGATGTGATCCGGGGAACTTCTACTCCACAAGAGAGACACATTCAGATGAAGCAAAATATAAGTGTGCCAGAAAAGACGAGGTGTGAGGAGAAGTAAAACAAGTTTAATTTGGTCTGTAAAAGCTGTTGGAATTACAGCACTGAAGGTTTATTTGACTGCTGGAAATAACATTTGACATTTCCCTCTTGCCTCACTTCCTCTGAACTGGTTTGGCTGCCCGTGTTGGTTGACGGCCAGGCACGAGGTGATTGTGTCTATGGTCACAACAACCACGTGCCAAACCCCCAAACATTACCCAACACCAATGTGCACATGGTGAGATGTATTCCCAAACCGTCTGTCAGAACTGTTAAACTGTTTCTACTGGCAAAACCAAATGTCTGGTTGCACACTGTGTCAAAGTACTTGCATATAACAGGCAGAAGAGGGACAAAAATTACAGAAAGTACTATGGAGTGCTGCAGGGATGATGCATTTTTGTAGTCCAAAACCCGGAAATGAGTGAGCATTTTAGCACTTAGGTGCTCAATGGGTTTTGTTTAAATGTCTGAAATAAGTCTTGGAAAAGGTGGTTGCTCACAAGTGTCTATATAGGACTTCAGAGGCTGTCAAAGACATCGTCATCATAACAAACAGACAAACTCATCTACTCACTAGTCACTTTCACAGCCTTGTTGCATTTATAATCAGTGTTGGGGAAAGTTACTTTTAAAAGTAATGCATTACAATATTGCGTTACTTCCTAAAAAAGTAACTAATTATGTTACTTAGTTACTTTTTATTGAAAGTAATGCGTTACGTTACTTTTTTAAATCTGGGCTGGGCTTGCTTGTTTGCTTTTAATATAAAAAGTTCTATTTTTGGCAAATGTAAAAGCCCTTTCACACCAAAAGCCTCAGGCTGAAGGAAATGTAAATTGACGTCTGAACACAGAAGAAGAAAGTTCAACACTCTTCAGCAATAAAACATATTAGTTTATCTTGTGTAATTTTTGCTTATTAGTATGGTTGAATCGGATCACTGAAGGTCAGCAGCAAATTGGTTAATAAAATGGGATTAAATACATAAAGGATATCTGTATTATTTAACATATTTAATTATTGCAGCTTTGAGTCATATTCTGAGTTGCGTTTAACTGTTTTTATTAATTGAGGAAAACTAAATCAGATTTTTTTTTTTGTGAGTGAGTGAGATGAATTAATGCATGTTCACATTTATTCTAGAAATAAAGTAACATCTTACTCCCGATTTCTCTCAACAAGGGGACAGGAGAGCTTTCAATCAATAAATGGGAAAAAAAAGTAACTTGGGTTACTTATTTGAAAAAGTAACTCAGATATTTTCTTGTAAATTAAAAAGTAATGCGTTACTTTACTAGTTACTTGAAAAAAGTAATCTGATTACGTAACTCGCGTTACTTGTAATGCGTTACCCCCAGCACTGTTTATAATTGCGCTATAAACTATTCTAACTAACTACCAGGGAAAATGTTTTGTTTTATTTTTTCTTTAAATAAAGACTGAAAGAGTTGTCCGAAGCTTAATGGTGGTAATGTTGAAGTCATGTGACCATGGTTTAGTTCATTTATAGTCTACGTTTAGCTTTTTAGGCTTCAAAATACATAAGCTGTAAGAATGTAAGAATCATAAACTTCTGTTGGTCACAGAGTTTATTTTCTACAATAATCCAAAAGAAAAAAAAATCATATTGAGATTTTGTCAAGGGAACCAGGGTGATGCAAACTATGGTTTCAGATTGGCCTACAAAAATACATAATCACTGCAGCACTCTCTATATAAGAATCGTTTAAACAAGCTTGCTTACCCTCATGTTGTTCCAAACCCATATGCTTTTCTTTTTATGGTGGAACCCAAAAGGAGATGTTTTGCTGAATGCCCAAGCTGCACTTTTCCAAACAATGAAAGCATGTCAAGGCTGTTGAGCTCCATAAAAGTACTATAAAGTAGTCCATACACCTTTCTTCCAAGTCTTCTTAAGTTAAATTATCGGTTCCGTGGGAGGAAATCTATCATTAACCATCAAATTAAAGGCAGTTTACACTTATTCCCATTTGCTAACTTTTGTCAAATAGCAGCCTGGACACTCTGCAAATCATCTGCTTTCATGCAGTTTTGCAACGACAAGGGGATAAGCAAATGATGACAATCTTTATTTTTGGGTGACCTTCAATCTTCATGCTGACAGCTGACTTTTGTGTTGCATTGCACAGTGTGGCAGTCATGTGACGGGTACCAGTCCCAGAGAAACTGCAGCTGTCTGGCGGGCTGGTGATGTGTTTTGACAGGTGCCTCAGGCGTCTATGTGCTGTGTTTTATGTATAGAGGGGGTGGAAAAGCCACACGGTGATAAACCCATTCTTCTACAGAGCCAATAGGGGTGTTTGTGGGGGGCTGATTACTGTAACAAGCCTGAGCAAGTCTATCGAGCACAACTGCTGCTATGGCTTGTGGCTACTGTGGTGAAACCTCTACTGCTGCTCAGAGGTCACACAAAGGACCACATTTCAGAGTAAAAGATGTAGACTTGAACAATTATTATATTAATTACTCGTTTCATTTCTATTTCATTGAGCATAACACTAGTGACTAGTATTAAAAATGAAAAAAAAAAAAAAAGTAATTAAATGAGTGAGTTTCACCAGATAAATACTGCTGCAATTGTAAGAATACATTTTATTATCTTATTCATTCTATGTGTAACATGTTAATGGCCTTGAAACAGCTTCAGTGTAGTTTGCTACTTTTTGTTAGTAGCTTGTAGTGCAGCAGCTAACTACTTTTTCAAAAGGGTGGTTTGACAGTAGTTTGAGCAGTTGGAATTATAAAAGACTTCAGTTTCTAAGCACGGAAAGAAAAACAAAAGTCTGAAATTTTCACAGGAAAAAAAAAACCGGACAAAATGCCACAGCTAAATATCTGTTATTTGGTTGACTGTAAGTCACCTAACATATACAATGAAAAACTAACAACAAATGGTTTAACATCAGATCATGTAATTTAACTGTAAGATAAAATGTATGTTTTGTGTTTATGACCCTTTGCAATGTCTTGGCCATGTTTTATGGACAGGTCACGTACAATGAACATTCATTGAAAGGCTTTCTATTGTGGCGGTTAGTACATTTAGGGTACAAAAACCTTAGTAGTTCAAATAGATTTGTATATTAACATTATATCATTTAATGAGATATATGGTTGTAAGTTATAAAATACACAGGGACCAATAAGTCATGTCCTTTTTGCCATAAATTTAACAGGATCTTTTGTTGTTCAGTGAACACTGGACTGGTAATTAGCCCAATATTTGAAGCTGGATCTGAGCTGCTTTTTCCCCAGCCGACATTTCTGACGTCAGAAAGCCCAGTAGAGTTGACCCGTATGTGTTTCACAGATGGTTGAAACGAAAAGAGTCACGTTTGACCCTTCACTCCCTCCAGTGCTTGACGAGGAGGTGGAGTAGCATGCAAGCAATGACACATCTGGGAAAACTCTCCATAATCCAGCTCACAAAACTAGATCAGCATCTGTTATTTATTAAGATGACTAACATGTTCAAAGACATTGAGTGGTCCCATCGAGCAGAATCATGTGGATGCGGTGTATGGGGGCAGATGCTGTAAATATTTCAATAATTTAGTGCCAGTCCATCATTTCGTTTTTGATTTGAAAAGATAGTGCATATTGGAGTGTGTTTATGTGTGTGAATGGCCTCACCACAGTTGAGCTCCTCTGCAGTGAGAGTTGCAACTGAGCGTCCCTGCAAGCGGCTGGGATAGTCACATGTAGCTGCGGCTTGAGCGTTACCGGACTCTGCGTACTGCTTCAACAGATCGGCCAACCACAGCAGTTCACAGTCACAGTGCAGTGAGTTTGAGTCGAGGCGCCTATAAACACACACAAACACAAAATTAAAATAAAATTTGGTTGCAGACCTTTGGTTAAATGATATTGTTGCAGCAATTCAAATTTGTAGTGGATCGGAAAACATTGCTTTCTGATCAAATCACTGATAAATTTGTAGCAGTGTTGGTGTAGTTGACTCAAAATTCTGTGAAAAGTCTTGCAAAACTCACATGCAGCACTCATACAGCTTTGAGTACCTCTAATCCTAACCCTTGCCAAACAAGTTTTATTATCTAATCTCGAATGGCTGGTAGGAGGAGGTTCAAAATATCAACCCAAAAACTTAAATATTTTCTTTGGTTTTTAATAGATTTCAAGCTATTCAGTACATCTAAACATAGAAATCCCTTAAAATTCTAAACAACTGCCTGTTAATAAATATTTAAAAATGGCTTTTTTAACATCCTCATCTAAAGGTATGCTACTAAATCAGGGTTATTATAGTTAACTGAAAATAAAACCATTAAAAAAAAAAACAACACTTTTTTGATTTTGTTAAAGTAGGCAGCATTTCTAATTTTTATTTAAACTTGATTGAAAAAGCTACAACAAAAACAAACAAAAAAATAAAAAATAAAATAAAATAATAAAACATAAAAAATGACAAAAACACAACAAAATTACAACAACATTAAATTTAAAATGAAAACTAATTCAAAATGCTAATGAAAAAATACAATAGGATCGCTGTGATATTAAAACAACCCTGCACTAAATAGTTTAGAAAGTTTTGGTAGCTAAAGTGAACCACAACCAACTATTCAAAAGTTAATAACCCCAACCGTTAATAATCTTGAGTAATACTCACAGTCTCTTCATGGACTGCAGGTGGGAGAAGGTTCCTAATGCAAGATGAGTAATTCTGTTGTTGTGCAGAAACCTGCAATAGATAATCAATGAGAAGTGCACTGTTTTAAAAGTGTGTATTTACAAATCATGCATATAAAATCTGTGACCAGGTCAGAAAAAAACACAACACATGTCATAAAAGCATCACTACACTAGTGCTCATATTTAGGATCAGTGATTTGTTTAATCTGTGAGTGGTATGTAGTCAAATTGTGTTTTGTTGAGGAAAGATGTGCTATTTGTTTAGAAGGTGACTTTGGTTTTTGGGATCATGATAGAGAAAACAAAACAAAACCGTGTGGCAATTATTTGATTAAAATAACATTGTTCACATTTTTGCAAAGCATCAGTTCACATGTGTGTGTGGCACTTGTGGCAGACTGGAAAACAATGCTTTCTGATCAAATCCTTGATCATTTTGTAGCTAAGATGGTATGGTTGAATGACTGCTGAAAATTCATCTTTGCATCACAGGAATAAATTACACTTTAAAATATATTACTATAGAAAACCAATTAAATTGTAATAATTTCACAATATTACTATGTTTACTGTATTTTTGATCAAATAAGTGCAGCCTTGGTGAGCAGAAAACAAAAACAAAAAACAAATACAGAGTTCTGGCATGAAACTCTAGATGGCGCAGTCCGATAGGTCTAACTCAATCTGACCTAATGACATCATTATCACATGGCACAGCTGATTGGTTCTCTCCTGTATTGGTAGCCAATGAGCTCGCTGCTCAACATTCAAATATATGACTAGTGCTTGCCGTAGCAGTTGCAGCTTGCTTCAGAAACCCTCCACCTTCCCCAGCTCCACCTGTATAGATCTGCTACGAGGTGATTAATGTATGCTATATGCAGGTTATTTCATGTATGTTACATCTGCAGCAGCAATATTTCTTACATGCTCACAGCAGCATGTTGTGTATGTATTGGCAGTAGCAAGTCTCGGTACTTGCTCTGCCGCAACAGCAGCAGCGTAGCAGATCTATTCCGCCAAGACCAAATACATTAACATTGTCATGTACATTACCATGCCAATCCCTCCGAGAGTTGTCATGACAGAACTGTAATTATCCAAAATTTTGACCGGTAGATTATATGCTCTGTGGAATAGAGATGAAAAGATGAACGTCCACAGGGATGTTCTTATTTTCTACCAGGTCAGACGGGGTCACTTTCCCAGGGATGACATTACTGATCACAACTAGTCACATAAACAACAGGAAGGTGAGTTTCATTAATCCAAAATTTTTACATTTTCACTTCTTCACCAGCTTTGAAATGGTCCCTAACTCACGTGTTAGTCCCTGTTTATGTGCGAGTGACTTTCCCTTCTTTGAAAGACATCAGAATGTGTGTGGGTGAATTCAGCGCCACAATCTCCAAACATTTAGAATTCGAGTCAACAGAAAGGAACAAGACAGAGAAGACTGTAATAAAAATTATTTAAGCTGCTTGAACAACACAATCCACTTAAAAATGTAAAATTGAAGTTTACTTAATCCATTTGTGTTGGGATTATCTGAATCACTTTGTTGCATTAACTGACACTGCCCAACATGCTTTGCACAGGGCTGGATCATGAGAGTAAATGCTGACATTAAGCATTTTATGTGTTTTTGAGTAAAGAGAAAGACCTGAACGAAGTCTGTACATACTGAATGAGAAATAGCTGTTACTAAGTAATGCAGTGGCATGTAACTTCTTACTTGTTCATGGCAAGCATGTGCAAAAACATCAAGTGGATAATAATCAAGAGTTCATATTACTTACTTTTTGTAAATACTTTGTTTTGTAATGTATTGACAAATGTTGAGCAGGCTTTACCTAATTTCTTTTATGCATCATAGCTATTACATTTAGGGAGTCTTTACTCAACATATGGGATGAAATCTACCCAAACAAACTGAATGCAAAATGCACCCTTCATTTTTTGGAATAGTTTTAACACTAAAACACTATCATCTATACTATATCAGAATTTCGTCTTACTTTTCGCCCATATAAATATCAGCATCTGCACCAAATTGCATATTTTTACCCAGTTTGGGCCTCTGGATAAAACTGAGCTGTTTTTCCTCCTCGAGTTTGAGCTTCATATTCTCACTTCATCATACTATATGAGCCAAAAAAAATCCTTATGTATCAAATATGATACCAACAAAAACACATATGATATTTTTTTTCATATGTCAGGCTTTACAAGGTTAAAGCATCCCTTCTGAAGACAATTCCTCTCTCAAAACAAACCAGAATATAGGCTACACACTAGTGCACCGTGTCAGCTCATGCACACATTTGCCTACACGCTCATCTTTTTTGATCTCATTTTAAAAGGGACGTGTTATCATGACTAAACATGCAACCCTGTAGGGATCTGAGTGATGATTTGAGGTTTGAGATGCATGCGTAACTCACAACCGCTCAAGCTTGGGCAGATGAGAGAAAGACTCCGGCTCCAAAGACTCAATGTTGTTGAAGTGCAGGTATCTGTGTGAGAGAGAGAGTCATATGCACAGTGTTTTACTTGCCATAAACATAGTATCTAGAGCTTTCCCATAGATTTATGTCAACACAAAACGTTGTCCAGTACCTGTTTTACTTCCATAATCGTATGCATTTTCAACAATAAAACAAAGAGCATGACTCTGTTTTAATTATTGATACCTTATTGGATAGAGACCATTATTTTTTTTTTTTTTAAAACAATGTGCACCAGTTAATCATGTAAGATGAGGGACGTGTTTTAGGAAAGCAAATACGCTCTAGTTTCATTTCATGTTGACTTTCAAACATGAAACAAATTTCTAACTCGGTGACAAAAACAAAACAAAAAAAACTCTCGCTACAAGGCAAAAATACTGTGGGTTTTAAATGAGGTCAACAATAACAGTTTCAAAGGATTATGGAGAGTAATAAGAAATAATTGAGGTGACTGTAAAATGTGTTAATATTATTTGAACTCTAGCCAGCTGCAAGCGAGATGTTTATGACATCATGGCAGATATCACTAAATAACCATATTAAAGGCACAATATGTAATTTTTCGCCGCTAGATTCATTGCTTGTTTTTTTTTTTTTTTTTACAATGCAATCCCCATGATAAATGGGCACTGGAGATATTTTTTACACCATAAAAATATAATTATATTGACTCATGCACTATATTCTGTCTCTTCTGAAAGCTGTACAATAGCTTTCTGTCATGAACAGAAATTGGGTGAACTATTCCTTTAACTTTTATAAATATTAAAAACTAAACAGGAGGTGACAGGGCAAAAGGTTACTTACAGTTGTTCTAGAGAGACGAGCCCCTTAAAAGCTTCTCTGTCTATCGCCTGGATTTCATTCTTGTACAAATAGCTTAAAGAAATATTCAGGGATATTAGTACATAGCGAGTGTCAAACATTGAGGGATCTCCTATTTTTAACAGAGAAAAAAAAACATGCACACATGTACACACAGAAATAAAGAAAGGTCAAAATTAAATTTACATCAGATATTGCAGGAATAATAGAAAAAAAAAGTTGCATATTGACTGTATATTGAAAACACAGAAGGGGTGGCCTGTGGGAAACAGGAATTAAAGTTTGTTGTTTTCCTGTCTAGGGACAGTGTGCTGTTGAGAACCAGCGCTCAGTCACATAAACCACATGAATCCGTGTATCATTCGATCATTCATTTTTTGATTTAATATTGAAAGTAGAAAAATTAGAATACGGCTACTTTTTTGTTTTTTTGTTTTTTTTCCAAAAAACGAAAAACGAGAATTCAGCTTAAATTTTCGTTTTTCGTTCATGGGTGGAAAAATGAATAAACAGCTTGAATATTCGATTTCTACATGTGGGCGGGAATTAAACACCCCTTTCTGCTGATTGGTCAGCCGAAGATCAAACCGTGCCTTCATCAGTTCTTCCGCAGTATCACACAGCAGAATAATAGTCCTCCACTGCTGCAGTTGTACGGATTAATAACCCATTTTATCAATTTCATATTTTTCTCATCAAACAGACTAATTAATAGCTCGACACAACTCGTACCGGGGCAGAGTCTAGACAGGTCTTTCTTCTGTGTAGACCAGCAGTTCTTAAAGTGATAGAGGGTCCAAGAAATAATTTGCTATAGCCTAAAGTATGTCTAGACTGTAAAGTCGCTATTTTTTATCATGATACATAGGCCTACTGTGATTTATTCCAAAGTGACTTATATGATGCATTTATCGTCAAATAATCTAAATGAAGCCTTTTAAAAGACAAGTATTCCCTGTGGAAAGATGCTCAAGGAGACCAAGGGGAGCTAAAGCAGCGCATTCTGTTGTTCTCTTTATTTTTCAAATCAGCAGAAAGGGGCGTTTAATTCCCGCCCACGTGTAGAAATCGAATATTCAAGTTGTTTATTCATTTTTCCACCCATGAACGAAAAACGAAAATGTAAGCTTAATTTTCGTTTTTTGGAAAAAAACAAAAAAACGAAAAAGGAGCCGTATTCTAATTTTTCTACTTTCAATATCAAATCAAAAAACGAATGATCGAATGATACACGGATTCACATGATCCTGTGTCCTTGAGGACTATGACACCATCCCACAGGAAGTATATGCTGCAGTCTTCCCATACAAGTATTCACTATTTATATTTGCATTTATAAGCACTGCTAAAGCAACACACTTTTTTAGTACTAAACATAAGTTATGTTGGTTAAGAATCTGCAAAGAATATTATTGCTGTTATAGGAATATCACTCAGACCATGATGCAGTTTTTCTGAATTTCTCCATTACAAATGATATCATCAGTAACAATCTGAGTAAAAAGTACACTGAAAAATGTAAATGAATATGTACGTGAATACTGGTCCATAAAATGTCCTTAAATGTTTTGAATTCCTAATACTTTCTGTTTATGTCCAGGCTTCAATGCTAAAAAAAAAAAAAAAATCTCAGAATTTTGTACTCCACTGTATATGTAATTAAGAAGAAGAAGAGGGGAAAAAAGCATCAGAAATGTCCACTGAGTGGCGCTAAAACATGGGTTCAATACGTCAACCCTGGCACGTTTTTATTACGTTGATATAGGTACGTATTGCTGTGTTTTTATTACTTTTCTTCAGGTACGTATTGCGGTGATTCAGAATTCAAATATCCGGGGACTGTCGCTAAAAGATAATGCTCTATCGTGTTGGAAATATGCCCTACACCAAACCCAGAACCGGAGCTCCTCACCTCTCAAGTACGTCTCCGTACTCCGTGAGCTACCGAACAAACCTATTATCTATGAAAACCCATTGATATGAAGCTGGATATGTGCGGTGCTAACATTCAAAAGCATCAGTTTTCAAATCATATTAAAGCATATTAAAAATGTTTTGAAGTCACAACATAATACTCTTCAAGTAATTGTGCGAAAATTACGCTTTATTAATCGAAACTCTGTAAATCATACTTTGTGTGAAAATAATTTAAAAGGTGTCTGAGTTTTACTGCCTCTAGTGTTTATTTCTTTTGGAAACGGCAGTGATATGTACTTATTGGTAAGTGCCCCCAGGTACGTTTTTGCCATGAGACCGGGTAGGAAAAAAGGCAGTTCGGCTTGATTTGCAGCATATCAAAAAATCCAGAAGGTGACTAATTAAATCATTGTTATTTTAGTTCTTCTAAGATAATATTATAGTTTTTATTCATATTTTGAATTTGTTTTTTTATTTGTATATTTTCAGTTTTTAATTTACATTTTCTTTTTAAAGTTTTAGTTGTGTGTTTTTGTTTTTGTTGTTTTTATTTTTTTATCTACTGTATATAATCTATTTAGATTTACCAGCCACTAAGAGCAAGTTATATTCACTTTGTCTAGAGGACTAGCCAGCTGGACATCATGACTGTGTGAACTATCACATGTGTCTGATGACTGTACCGCCCAAGAGCAGTTAATGAATGGATTAATACTCAGCCTGAGACTTATAATACTCAGTATGTTTATCAGGAGTGACACACGACTTGTAGACTGTGAAGTCAGCGTTTGACTTTTGGACCACCAGCACTAGAATAACAGTGGGCTCTAATTGTTCGGCCTCTTGTAGAGATTATTTAGACCTCACACAGTCCAGTGGCCAATCACCAGTGAGTTATACACATTTTTTTGTAATATAATTCTTAAAACGGGATTTTAGTGATGGATACACTGAGAGCTTGCTACTTTTTTTTTTTTTTTTTGGCAGTATAGCAATCAAGCAAGCAATAAATACATAAATAAAAATTCCACATATGTACATGAGGAACCTCACAACATGTCCAGGTCATATTTCACCCATATAAAGCCAATTTTAGGTCTATTAAGACTTTTTGTATTTAAATGCATTTAGTGTTTTTTTCCCCCCATTGTAATCTTACAATTTATTTAGTAAATAAATAAACAAAATAAAAAATTTAAATTAAATAATATATTCACATAGCAGCAATGATATTTAGGGATGAGGATGGATGTCCCAATAATAATGTGTTAAGTAATAAAAATTATTAATGTCACAATGCAAAATTGATTTATCTTAGTGGTGCTAAAAAAATGCTTCACTTTCTTGAAGCAAAATATAATTTATCAATTTGATTTGGCGGTGAAATATGACCAGACATGTTTTTGAAAAGATTGGTGAGATTCACCTCTTTCTGTATTCTGTTAGCAGCTGAGTTTAAATGTTATCTAGGCAAAACCAGGTGTGAAACATTTCAAACAACTGACTCTATTTAAATATAAACACAGGCTGCTCTCACCACAACTAAAGTTACAGATTCTCAAATTGCCCTGTGACAAACAAAGACAGGAACTGTGCAACGTCTGCCCAGAAAGCAATTATTCCAGCTCCGCCTGACTCTGATCTCCGCACTTTTGGGTCAGGGCCGTCAGACAGATAATTTTACAGCGCAGACAATTAAGTTCCCCATATCTGTGAGAGTCTCTTTTCATGTGTCAAACAATGGCAGTAGTAATGACTGAATCATTCATACAAGTGGTGAGCATGGTGCAACATGTTGGATCATGGCTCTGAAATCAAGTGAAAGGCTTTGAGTCAGTGGTTTCAAATTAATATTACTTGACTTCTCTAACTCAGAACTTAAGCTGGGAAACTATTGTCCATAAAGCATCACCCTTTCTGTATTTTTATACTATTTTTAGAAGCAATCAAATGAGGTAAAGAAAAGCTCACAGATATTTTAAGTTTTCCAAATCTTCAAAGGCTCCTCTTGGGATTCTTCTAATATGGTTGTTATTTAAAAGGCTTAAAGAAAGAGGAAAGAAATGTATTAGACATCAAAATATATTTTTTCAAACTAGCGTACATGCTCCAAAATGTTTAGTTTTATGAGGTGTGTGTTTCATGAAACCAGTTTAGAAAACATTGACACTTACAGTGTATTGAGGTTTTTTAGTCGTCTGAAGGAGCCTGGCTGTAAATCCTTGATTTTGTTGAATCTTAGATCTCTGGAAACAAAAAAAAACACTTGGATCAAAGAAAGCATGTGTTATTTCTGTGGTCTTTGTCATGTATTGAGTAAATATGACTTTTTTTAATATAACATAACTTTAGTGACAATCAATAACAGGTATTATTTAAAAACAATTCTGTCAATAGTTATCAGCCATTGTGGGTCTGAACACAAATTCAAATTTTAGTATTACCTATGACATTATACATTATAACATTCTTTCAAACAAACTAGAGAATCACATTGCCATTCTAACCTGATTTATGTCAAATCTGCTATATTTGTAAGTATGAAGGAGGAGATTTCAGACCTAAGAATTAAGGAGTGCCACAAGGCTCTGTCTCAGGTCCTTTAATGAACTGCTTATACATGCTTCCTTCAGGTGCTAGCCTATTACAAGGAACAATGGCCCTAGCTTTAATTGTTATAACATAAGTGTCCTCCACACCAGATGTAATTTCAGTTTTCCAAGTTATACATAAACATTTCAAGATGTTCCTTTAATACAGTGTTTAGATATTCAATAGTGTCATGCACATGGTGTTTGACAACAATCTGTTTGACAACAATCTTTTTCCAATATGCCTACCAAGTATATTATCATGGTGGCATGTAACGATGAATAAGTTTATGTATTTGTAACTTCAAGATGCAGCAGAGTCTGTACCATGTCCAAAGGAAATAAACAGTGTCAGAATATGTTTCGTTGCTACATAAATGTTTTCTACCAGTTCAATTATAAATAATATAATTTGACTTATAAAATACTGCTACTTGCATTTAAAGCTCTGATTCAAAGTACAGATCCATCTGTACCCCAGTGACACCAATCAATCTATCAATCAATAAAAACAATAATAAGTGATAAAACATTTAAAATAAATGCAGCCTTGGTGAGCATAAGAGACTCTTTTGAAAAACATTTTAAAAATCTGACCACCAGTAGTGTAACTAATGTAATTATAACTAATATAATACTGGAATTATACGGCCTGCTGAAATCCCGGCTATTATTCTCAGGATATAACAGAGTTTATAAACCAACATACTGAGTCTGGTTCCTCCCAAGATTTCTTCCTCATCCTGCTTAATCTTCAGGAGGTTTTTCTTGCCACAGTCGGCTTGCTTACTCAGAGCATTATGGCAATGTCCTCAGTGCAGCTGCATTGAAACAATTGAAATAAAACTGAACCAAACTGAACTGTACTCGATGATTATGTTGTGTCTTTGGTGCATTTACCAGTAAACTGAAACAGGCATGTAGTAGTATGGTAGGGTACTAGTGCTCAGTATCTTCACCGGCATCATAATTGAATTTACTCCATTATGACAACAAATAACTCAAGGATAACAATACAAGCAATCAAAGGCGGGCTGTTTTTTCTCTCACAGAGATCACAACATTGATTTGGCTTGCAAAAAACAACAAATTGCTGTGTAATAATCAGGGCATGTGCCAACTAACTTCTAACTGGTGTCTCTGTAGAACATTCTCAGAGAACAGGGAATGAACTTCAACTAATAACTTCAACAAATAAAGATTACTGCTAAATATGTGCTTAATTTCATTTCATCATTTACTCATCTTCATGTCATTCCAAATCTCTTTACTTTATTTGTGTTATGTAAAGAAAAAAAAAAAGGTTTGGATCGATATGATGGTGAGAATGATGACAGAATTTTCAACAAGCAGAATTAAACAGTTTCAAGAAAACCTTTCAACAAGAAAATAATGCACATCTTCACAGCTCTTAAAGTTTTCAGTGTACACTTTCCGTTGTGTGATGAAAACATTTAAGTAACCTTCTTATAGACTTTTTATTAAAGGGGTCATATGTTGCTAAAAAGAACATTATTTTGTATATTTGGTGTAATGCAATGTGTTAACGCGGTTTAAGGTTAAAAAAACACATTATTTTCCACATACTGTACATTTTTGTTGCTCCACTATGCCCCGCCTTTCTGAAACGTGTCGATTTTGACAAAACTCATCGTTTTGAAAAGCACGGTGTGCTCTGATTGGCCGGCTATCTAGTGCGTTGTGATTGGCCGAATTCCTCAAGCATGTGACGAAAATGTTACGCCCCTTACCAGGTTCAGGAAACTTTCCTCCGTAAAATGCGCTGGACACACTAGAATATTTGGGTTGAACTGTTCCGGAACAGTGTTGTAAATAAAACTTAACCACTGATTTCTAGTTGTGTCCTCTTTTGGAAAACCTAACAAAGTAGTTTGGCTTTCGCAACGAAACACACAGCATCTCCACGACATGGTGGCGGCGGCAACAATACTACAGTGAGAATCAAAGTTACACCTTCTTTCTTTGCGTATACATTTGGGCGGTGTTATGCAAATCTTCCCACACAGTGATGTAGATTTGTGGGGGGGTGTTTGAATGAGGCGTTTTAGGAGGGCGTGGCTGAGTGTTCACTTTTATAAAGAATATCTCTTTGGGTTTGAGACTTTAATCTTTGCGACTTTACGGATCTTCTGTGTGCACGAACAGCTTTTAACACTCCTAAGACAAAGGAAAATATGAAATCGCATTATATGACCCCTTTAAGTGCTATCAAGGAATTATTGTAGCAGAGTTTTAAATAGATCCAGTCAATGCCAAAGCGTTTGGAGTTAGCATTATGAGTGAGTCAAACCAAGATAGTATTAACTGACTTGTGAAATAAAAGAACTGCTTTATATTCTTGTGTAACAATATTAACATAGGTGAGACAAACAACTCAAGGAAAGAGTGAAGGAGGACACCTACATCATACTGGAACAGCTACTTCAATCTTTTACTCCATTCACATCTGCAGGTGTGTTATACCAACTATTAGAGGTCCTGCGAGGTCACAGTGGGCATACATTTAAATGTTGGGAATTCCTCACCAACCAGATACCTGATGAAACCTCTTGGATAAACATCAAACATATTAGGGCCTTTCGCACTGCTTTAGTTCCAGAACTAAATGTACGTAGGAGCTAATTTGGTTCTCGAAAAAGGCAGTCCGGTACTAAAATCGCACCCAGTTCCGGCGGTGCGAAAACGCCAAAAAGTGGGTAGTTCCACAATTAGTTCTGGTACTATGAAAAGGTTCCCGCGGTGTGAAAGGCCCTATAATTTACAGCTGGGATCTACTATCTTTGACTTGATTTTCCCAGGCATTATACATTGACATGAAAACATCCATGGAAATTCTACAAGTAAAAACATCTGGACTACCCATTAGAAAACTAAAATCCTTCTGTGGTAATACAAATATCACTTCCGGTAAACTCATTCTTACCTCACAAGTACAAAAGTTTAGTGCAGGAGAGAACATGTGGCCAAAGCTTAGATTAGTTGATCACTTAAATTAGCTGATCATTTGAAATGAAATAAACTAGTAAACTGTGATTGTATATTCTAATAAATACTGGGTTAAAAACAACCCAATCTAGATAATTGGTCAAAAGGGGACAAACCCATCTCTGGGTTTTTTTGACCCAGCTGTGTTGGGTTTAATGTTAGACACAACATGCTGGGCTGATTTATTTAATTAAACTATTGTTTAAAAATGACTATACTGCTTAGATAAGACTAACCCAAATGGGTTGGAAATTAAAATCCCACAAACATTGACTGCAGAAACACATTGTAATCAAAAGGTGGAAATTGATTGATAAGCAGGATCACCCAGAAATTGACAAAAATATAGGCAAAAAGCAACATATACATGTGCATGTGAGTTAGAAAAAGTTCTGATCAGGCCTAATTAAAATTAATTAATCATTAATTAGTGATACATAGACAAATATCCCAACCAGTAAAGTTTTATGATAGAATAATTTCTCCCAGACAACTAATCAATTTGTGGGTCGATTCTGTTCACATGTTTGGCCCATATTAAACACAAGACTTTCCCTCCAATGTACACACAGTAAATTGGTGCTGGATCGCAGACGAACAGGAAACATTCCTGATTAATTTTCACATAAGGAAAGTAAAACGCAATAAATTACAGACAGATAAAAGTCTTCCCACTTTTGCCAAATGAACTGAGTAAGTGAGTGAAAGAGATGTTGGAAAATGTTCTTCTGCCATAATGACACTACGCCAAGACTTTTTTTCTTGCGTTTCCCTGGGAGTCCAGCAACTGACAGTATGATCCGAAATATTATCTCACTCTGCTTCTATCCGGGTCGTCTGTTCTTCTAAAATGCTAGAAGACAAATGACCTTACTTGACAGCCCCTCGGTGAAGGGACGCTCCCCTCACAAAAACGTGCTCCGACATGGGCTGCACAGATTCCAGCAGGCCCCCATCCCGCCTCAGGAAACACCCTGAGAACAGACTAGGCTCATCTACTGCTCTGCACAACATACTCAACACATTCACATCATTCCTTACTAAGATATGGCTCAGAGTGGTGGACTAGTCATCCAACAACCAACTAGTTTGTTAGTGAACCTACGAAGATTCTGTTTGTTTAGTATCTTTAATAGACAAATAAAGACAAAGGAGAAGCATCTCTACATTAACTTTAAAGCACCTTCATCAACACATTTCAAGGCAATTATAAACACAAGAACTTGCATCATCAGTGTTTTCGTTACTATGCTGAATCTGTTGGGCTCCATTGTTTTGTGAGGACTATTGGTAGTTTTTGTGTAAAAAAATATATATATATTTTGTTGAAAGCCTATGTTTTGTGTTCATAACATTGCTAAAAACACATTAGTGTCCGGCAGACATTACTCTAAACCAGCCTAATTACGCTGAAATCTCTATATACGGACTAGCCGTTTAGACAACGCATTGGTTGATTTTGACTTTATTATTGACACAATTTGCCCTTGTCATATAGAGTGTGAATATGTTATCTTTGAGTATCCATCCAATAAAATGGGATTCTAGGCTTCTGATGGGTCAATACAGTGCTCCAATTAGGGCTGAACAATGATCATGATAATTTTGCTCCAAAAATATAATCACGATTTTAAAACACGATTAGTCATTTAAAGAAAAAACAACAACAACCAACCATGAAAGCTTATGGAGGCTCGTTACCACTGAAAGATAACACACACGCCAAATTAAAATTTAAATTGAAAACTTTCGGGATAAATAACCAGTGGGGAAATATCGCATACGGTTATAATATCTTAATGGAGAGAAGCAGAAATCATGATTAAAAATATGATTTATTGTGCAGCCCTAGATCCAATCATACTAATATCCACAATATAGTAACATGTATTATATGAAACACATGCTCACCATTTCACTGCACTGTGCCAAATACATTATATTGTTGAGACCACTGATATTACAGTGAATGAGAGTCCCGTCTTCCAAATAAAAGAGCCAATCACCAATACAGTACCAAAAAAAACACAGAAACGGGTGTAAAATGCACTCAGCCTCTGCTCTACACCACACAGAGAACAAAATCAAATCATAAAATAGAAAACAATAGCTTCTGAATTTTCCAAGATGGGTGTAGAGTGAACTGACTTGCCTCAGAATTCTTGAAAAAAAAGAAAAAAAATTGCTGTGCTTTTTGTAGGGCTGCACAATTTGGCCCAACATTTTGTGACTTAAATATCCATTTATTTCACTATAAAACAAATATGAATATTTAAGATAAATATTCTAATAATCACTATAGTTTACATTCCTTTCAAATGTTAAACCAGCTAACTTTTATTTTGACAGAAAACTGCAGGGAGTCAGCTGTTTTTAATAATTATTTTATTTTTATTTTTTTCTAATTTAAGATTTTTAATAACAAAATTGGTGTTAAAATCACGTGTTAAAATCTTGCCTTACCAAATTCAATATGGTAACCCTATAATAATGGTTTGTTTTTAAGTGTGTTGGTTGGGTTTGGTGGGAAATTGCATGTTCACGTCATTTGTTCTTGTTTACAATATGCCTGTAAATATCAATAAAGGCTGACCACTACAGCACTAGATCTGAAGACACTGTAACGGTCTAATACAATGTATTTCTTGTATTTTTCATAGACAAAAACCATCATGTTATCAAAGTTGCCTGGTGGCTTATCAGTAGGGATATGCCGGTATCAAATTCTCATGTTGCGATTAATTGCTAATTCTTTTATCACGGTATACGGTATTATCATGGTATTGAAATTTAGTTTTAAAAAAGTGCTGTCATAATACAGTATAACAGGTTTAATAACTTTTTTCTTATAACAAAAATAACTGAACATTTAAATGCAATAAAGCAATACAGAAAAATGTATAAAGTTAAAAATTTTACACAGATTAAAGTGCAAAAGAACTATAAGTGACGTGACAAAAAAAGTGAAGTGACGTGACATGTGGCCAAGTATGGTGACCCATACTAGGAATTAGTGCTCTGCATTTAACCCATCCTAAGTGCACACACACAGCAGTGAACACACACACACCATGAACACACACCCGGAGCAGTGGGCAGCCATTTATGCTGCGGCGCCCGGGGAGCAGTTGGGGGTTCGGTGCCTTGCTCAAGGTGGTACTGAAGGTGGGAAAGAGCACTGGACATTCACTCCCCCCACCTACAATCCCTGCCGGTACGAGACTCGAACCCGCAACCTTTGGGTTACAAGTCCAACTCTCTAACCATTAGGCCACGACTTCCCCA
>NW_015540856.1:693837-701109 GCF_001515605.1 Sinocyclocheilus anshuiensis | reverse complement strand
TATATCATATGAATCAATATTCATTCAAGTGAACTTTACCCTTTGGGTAGCTATAACGGGGTCGTTTAGAAAAGGGGCGTGTCCCATTATGCCCAAAAGCCTATAAATCCCAAACAAAAACTCAAAACTACACAGGCGACAGGTCATCTAAACAAGCATGCACAATTTCGGACCATAGGTGGTGCTTTAATTGTTAAAAAAGCTTTAAAATCTATGTATATCCTTATTAAATTGCCTGTACTGGCTGTAAATTGTATTTTCTATATATGATCTAAGTGGTTACATGATTGCTAAATAAAAAATAACTCCTTTTTACGGATGTGCTTAAAGGCATTAAATTATGCAGCTATATTTTTGTTTTGTTTTTGTATTGCTAATTTAAAACATGTTATTGAAATGTGAGTTTGGCAAACAGTTTTTGAGATTTCCCCATTAAAAAAATAGCTGCCTGAATGCGTTCCCAAGACTACCGTTGTTACGAATCCTGTCCATGCACTTCCGTTCGCTCACTACCAGAGATCACCCACTCATTACTATGGACTCCCCGAATACCGGCACAAGTCTACTTATCAGAGAATGAACTAGAGTTATTCATCAGACAAAACAAAGCAGGTCTGCCATAAACTACCTATTATAATCCATGAGCTCATGCTGAATTACCAGGAGGACGAGCCTCATATTACATAATGAGTAACGTTTATTGTCAGCTGGAAAACAAAAAGCCACAATGGACTGGACTGTTCACAGATTGTTGCTGTATCTAAACGGGTTTGTGACTCATTGCCTCATGAGTCTGAATTCTGCTATCTTTGCCACATGTTTGAGCGTTTAACTCATAGAGCCTGCACTGATTAACAGCATTGTTTGGCAGCGGTGACTTTCACAATCAAAAGTACACAACCCATGTGAGATATGTCCAGAAAGAGGCCAAGTGAAGATGAATGAAATGGTTCATAATGCAATATAACCATAACAAAGCCTACAGTCAGCTCAGTTCTGCAGTCCTCGAAAGAGCACAAGTATAAACAGGGCAGCAAACTCTTCAGGGGTGAAAATGTGACAGATGAAACCAAGGACAATTAACAGCTTAAAATGTGAATAATTATTATTATTATTATTATTATTATTATTATTGTTGTTGTTGTTATTAATAATAAAACAATAAATAATAAAAGTAATATTTTAATATTATTGTTTTATTTAATAATAATAATTATTGTTATAAAATCAATAAATATGGAAATATATTACTATAGTAGTAATATTATATGCAAACTAATACTATGTAAACTAGTATAATATATATATATATATATGCACTGATTACACCAACAGCTGTAACCAATCAAACACACTCTACATAAGCCATGGACTTCCTCTTTCTCACTGCCGAGTATTGTTAGCATTATCGCTGTCTTCGCGCAGCTACACTACGGATCCTGTTCGTTAGCCATTGTTTATTTTCCAAGTCCTAGTCTCCGTCTAGTTTTGCCTTGCCTGTTTTCCCGGTCCTTTGATTCTCGCCTGTGTATATTGGATTACCCATTTGCCTGACCCTGCCTTGGATACTGTTTGCCCCAGCCTGGACTATTGCTCGTGTTTACAGATTACCCCTTTTGTCAAGCCCTCTGGATTTTGTTCACCGATCGATGACCCACGCCTGTCCTAGGAATACTCTTTGTCTTGCCTCATTCATGTCTGCTTGCTGATTATTGACCCATGCCTGTTTGTGACCATGCCTTTGAATAAAGCTCTGCATATGGATCCGCACGCTTCCTCTGTTCCTTCCGTAACTATCGTCGAGTTGCTGACTTTTGACAACAGATTTATTTATTCCATTTTGATTGGTTCAGTTTTTTCCTTTATTGATTTGCACATATTTATACAATAATATAATTTGTACATTTTCTGAAGAACATGTGTATGCCCGCTCAAACCATTTGCATCTGACAATGTGCAAAAAAAATAAATAAATGAACGCATGAACATGTGATTCTCATAATGGAGAAAAACAAGGAATAAACTATTCTGAACTAGTTTTCTGTCAGTATTTCACTTATTTCATATTGGTACTGCCGAGGAGTGACTGTGCTGACACTACATAGAAGAACAGAAATGTGACCTGATAGCAGGAGAATGCATGTCAGCAGAAAACAGGATGTGGTCTTGGACATTGTAGGCTCTCGTCCAGCACACAACCTGACACAGACACAGCAAGAGCAGAACCTCATCAACAGTGAGACAGACTGACACAATACTGATCTTGCTGAACCCTGTAATGAATGACATATCAACTAAAACGTTATGTTTTGAAATGGAACCATTTACTGAAGCTGTAAAAAGAATATGCAAGAAGTCTGCATATGTGATTTTTGTTGAGCATCATATTTCGATACATCAGGCTTTTATGGTTCATAGTATAATAAAGTGAGTATATAGAGCTCAAACTCAAGGAGGAAAAAACATCTCAGTATTATTCAGAGACAAACTGAGCAAAAATATTTGTTGCAGATGCTGATTTATGCGGTCAAAAATTTGAAATTCAAATAGCCTGTAATCTAAACCAATTACATCTTTATAACAGTATAGCAGACATAAAATGATATAAATATCAGTCATCACTCTATCTCTCTTATGTCTTAGTAAAATTATATTAAAATGCTTAGTTTGATTATCATATAATGCAATGTAATACAATGATGATTGTGAGATTCCTCAAAAGCCTGATGATCATATTTGAGACTAACATTTGACTCACATTTCATCTTGAATTATTTATATCAAAGTTATTAAGTTTACTTTATAAAAATCAGTAAAGATTTCACAGCAAAAAGACACGTGAAGCACGAGCTGAAGGTGGATGTCTGCCCAATTACAATAAAAGACCTTTTACTTGCTAAACAAAATATATCAATCAGACAAAGTGTACATGTGTTTGTCATGTAAAAAGCATTGAGCGCAGTAAAACTAATAATTTACGGTCAAACAAAGGCTTCAGATGGACTGCCAAGGAATTCGCTGATTGGCTCTCTTAAGGCAAATAAGAATGAGGCTTAATTCATGTTCTTGCACAATGCATTATAAAGCTCTGACACTCTGCTCCTGTCCTCAGTCTACATCAGGCCTCACTTTCAGCTTTTTAATGTTGAAATAGTGTAGCAAACTCTCCCCGCAGCACTGGCACAGGAAGAGAGGGCCAGGAGTGCTCTTTTAATAACTATCTGGGCCCATATCTTCTCTGTGCAAATTAGCAAAGCTTTAGGGATTTTACTGGCTTTGCATTCCACAATGGCACTGAGAATGAATAGCTGACAAAACCTGACTGCAGCAAATTCCACACAATGCCGCTTCCCTCTTCCTTACTACCTCACTCAGACTCAACGGATCCTCTCTGAGAAAACCAACCGATGGCCAAAGTCTCTGGAAGAGGAAGGACAAGTGCTAGTAACTTTGTTGATGCAAATTAATTGTCTTCTACTATTATTTTAGAAAAAAAAACTTCCAAATGTTAATCTCTTTATTTACATTTTTAAAACATTTACAATATCTCTATTTAACATTTTATAAGCAGATACAATTTAGGTAGACCTGTTACGATAAGGTTTCCGTTTCAAAACTTTAGCAAGCTATCCTCAGACCTAGTGTTTTCAAAGAATATGTTAAGTTGTAGTGAAGTCAGTTTGTACCTGTTCGCAAATATGTCTTGCAAGCCATGCAAAATAACTAATATATTTTTTGGAAATTATATTGTCATCAGAAAGTTTATTTTGGATCCTGGTGACACTTCTTAGAAATATCAACACTCCTGAATAAAGCATAATGTGTTCTGTGAATGTAACAATAAATAAATGCTTTCATAGAAGACCTCAACAATTGGCTCTTTTACTTTGATGTTTCCACAGTAAATGTGAATGCCTCAAAATAGCACATATTTTAAGCTATTTTATATTGTTCAACAGTACAGCTTATCTTTGGTTACTGTCTAATTGATTCTAGAAGGAAATTATGTAGAAAAGTTATACTAGCACAAACTTTTAATACAAATGAGCAATTTAATGAGCACATTCCTGTTACATTCTTGAAATGTTTAACACAGGGCATCTTTAAGACATTTTAAGACCTGCACAAATAAAACTATTACTGTATGTTAAAGGGGTCATATGATGTTGCTAAAAAGGTGACGACCCCGGACTGGACTCCGCTTCGTCCACGGTGAAAGCCGATCCGGCGATCCACAGCGTGAAGTTGATGTATTTCCTCAACAACCAACACGGATCAGCTCCAAGCATGACGAAGCAGATATCATCCTCTTTTGGAAGGCCAAACAAAGTAATTTCGCTTTCACAACGAAACACACAGCGTCTTCACGACATGGCGGCGGCAACAACAATACTACAGCGAGAATAAAAGTTACGCCTTCTTTCTTTGCGTGAACATTTGGGCGGCGTTATGCAAATCTTCCCACATCGTGATGTAGATATGTGGGGGCGTGTTAGAACGAGCCGTTTTAGGTAGGCGTGGTTGACTCTTAACTTTTATAAAGAATATCTCTTTGGATTTGAGACTTTAGTCTTTGCAACTTTACAGATCCTCTTTATGCACCAAGAGCTTGTAACATTCCAAAGAGAAAGGAAAAATTGAAATCGCATCATATGACCCCTTTAATGCAGAGCAAACCCATACAATATCTATCTATCTATATGTAGCACAGATTTGTTTACTTAAATAAACAGGCTGTGGGTCACATTCAACTGCAAATCATGGTAACTGCAAGTTTAAAATACTGAAGACATGTTTAATCTATATACATAGAGTATTGCATTGAAATATATAATAACATACAGTGTTTAAATGTTTAAAGAAAGGCAATGGACAGATTTTTGTGCCAATACTAGTAAAATCTATTTATTCAATGTGCTATTTTCTTAGGTTTTCCTGGTGATCTCAAGCCACACGAGTTTATGTTGAATTAAATGCCAAATACAGTGTATTGTGTAACCAAAATATATCCAGAAAACATGTTTTATGCATAACACAATACATTAATTACAATCAAGCCCAGAATACTTTACAAAGACTCTTATAAGAAATCGTTTGGCACAAATGCATGGTTTTCATCGATTGAAAACTGCTCTGAAACCTCAAGTCTGTAAAACACACAACAGCAGTGCATTTTTGCTTTGAATGTGCACCGATCACATTCATTTATTTATTAGAGTTCATGGCTTGAGTAGCACAGATCTACAAGTTACTCAATCAAAACTCACTTTCATACATGCCCGACAGTCACTCCATCAATATACCAGTGCATATGATCCTATGATGCCAGTTTTTGCCAACTCATTCAGCGCTTCGACTCGGACCGAAGACCGATGAGCCGCTGATATGAGCATGCGTGAACCCAGCACTTGAATGAAGCAGTGAAATTAAGGTTTTATGATTTCTCATAAAAGGTTAAGCTGATTAGGACTAGTTTATTCACTTTACATGTTTTATACATGTAAAACAATCATGTTTCACATCATTATTGGGTGCTTTAATAATATAATTGTGTATTTGTTACACCAGTGCATTATTAACATAAACTAATTGGTAAACTGGTTATTTGAATTAGAACCAAATTGTCCAAAAGAACCAGTTTGCAGAAAATAGTTGGATCTCCCCGTTTGCCTGAGGCTGTGGATTACAGGTAATAATGTTGTAAATAATGTTCAGTTTCTTGCACAGACCGATCGTTCGCTTCATAAAACCCTCAGTATATCGTCAGGATTTTGTGTTGCCTGTTATGCTTTTTTTGAGTCTTTTTTTGACGTTCTACTGAAGAAAAAAGGCATCACCTACATGTTGGAAGGTCAGAGGGTAAAAGGACATTTTAATTTTTGGATGAACTAATACTATCCCTTTAAGACTTTTAAAGGACCCGCAAAAACCCTGTTAAAGTAGGAGTTAGACAGTTTTCTGCAAAAAATGTTTGCCTGCTAAAATTAGAACAACAGAACAATATTAAAGATAACAGTATGACTAATTAAAATGTTAAAATAATACCGATGGAGAGACTGATAAATTGAGAGATATGGACAATTCCTGCAGGATAACTGCATTCTGGTTCTCAATTTCTGAATCACAAATTTTGTCTCAAATTACAAGCTGTTCATCTATGAACCGCTTGTTTTTGCTTGCTCAGCATCTTCTTCCCGGAAACTGGGAAGTTCAGTCCATTGCTCATAATCTAAACCAGCAGTACCACATATGGTAAAGAGGTAAAGCTTGACAGGATCCTTCTGAGATAGCAGGTGGAAAAGAAATGATCCAGTGGCGGAAAGAGTCACTGACGTTCTTTAGATACAGTGTTGACTCGTGCCAGACTGGAGCAGGATGTTGTTAAGCTCATTTAGACACTGGTAAAATGAATACTGAACATTCTGTTATAGTGAACTCATGTGAAACAACAGCATGCCTTCTAAGCAACGAATTACTGCCAACAGACTCTATAATAGGCTAAAGGCTGCCATTTTATTCTAACACGGTCAGAAAAGTGGCCCAAATGATCACATTCATTCTGACTGTATCTTAATGCTAATACTTCCGCCGCCTTTGTCTGTATTACATAATATATGGAAAGGGAGAGAGACTCTTTACTGGAAAGCCAAAGATTGACAGCAACAGCAATGCAGATGTGCTGCAACCGTTTTAACTATCAAGCTGTGAAATGACTGAATTACTTTATTGCTGTTTTTGTAAATCAACCGCAGGAAAGCAAGACAGAGACTAAACAGTCACACTGAGCCTCATTCTCAGGCCCTGTTTACACCTGGTATTTAAGATGGGTTTTGGTTGATCGGCTCACAAGTAGACGAGGTGAACACACCTGGGGCTGGTTGCACCAGCTAGACGTAAAAAAGCTGAGTGTAAGCCCTACGCTGGGCTTTGCAACGTCCTGCTTTACGATAAATATTTACACCTGTTGCACCAACTGAAACTACGATCAGGCGCAACTACATCCAGCGTAGACAATGCGCGTCACATTCTGGTGGGTAAATTTTCCACGCCGACACATTCTCCCGCAGTTATAGTTATAGCTGAGACGACAATTACGCCGCAATGGCTACAACTAATGGCTACCGCGTTTTTATATCTGAAGTCTCCCTGCACATTCCCATGACAGATTTCATCAATAAAATATAATAAATATAATACAATGCTTCTCTCTAGAGTTATTTTTTTATAGCTGACTATCAAGTTTATGTACAATGAATGTCTTTCCTGAGGTAA
>NW_015540856.1:690759-693821 GCF_001515605.1 Sinocyclocheilus anshuiensis | reverse complement strand
ATTAAAAGTAACAAAGCACAAAACTTATTGCGATTATTGGATGGCAGGCACACTACAAATAATGAATTGAATTAAAGACGTGAAATATTTTCAAGCACACGGTCCTTCCAAGCAAGATGTCAAATGGTTCAGTTTCTTTTAATAATCCCAGTTCATATGTAATATTTTACTGCTTAATTATTACATGCTGTAGCCTACAGAAATATCGACAGTGTGGTAGGCTAGTTTACACCGAGCTTCATGATTGATATTGCTTATCCTGCCCGAAAAGACCATAAACATTACAGTTCACGTCTGCAGTAATAATTAACTAACAGACATGAATCCTAAAAACTAATAATGTCCGAGCAAATCATGACTTTTCACTTTACACCTACCTCTGACTAGGCGTAAGATTTAGTCTCAGACGTAGCACTACGCCGAGATGGTGCAACGGGTATAAATTCTACACACGACTAAAAGCGCATTTTACGTCCAGCCTAGTCTTACAACCGGGTGTACGTCCAGCTGGTGCAACCGGCCCCTGGTGTTTTAATACGTCTCTTCTGTCCACCTTCGACCACTTCTGGCCTAATTTCTTTTGAGAGGAGGGTCTATGGGCCAGTGTTTGTGGGCTTTTTCTGATCTTTCAATCTAATATTGTGAAATAAGCTTGCTCAATTTACATATGAGCCGAACGCTGTGGGGTTTTTTCAAAGCTGTTTTTAAAATGTTTACTGCATGGACAAAAAATTCTGCTACACACATCAGTCAAAATTGCGCTGTCGGTTAACAGATAAGAAATGAACATCGAATTGTTTAAGAATTAGCTCAGTCAGCGGAGAGTAGGTAACACAGTAACACAGGCTCAATCCCTCAAAACAGAATTTACTATATAACACAGAATGTCACAGAATTTTGCAAATTTCAAATGAATAAATCAACAGTAGGGCTGTATACTTAATCAAATCATGATATGCACTAGTGTCTATGAATATCAAAGCACTAAAAGACCATTTACATATCTAGTCTGCACATCTCACTGTGGTTTACTACACTTAGGGTTGTGACGGTGAGGAAATTTTCCCACTGGTTAATCGACGTGTGACAACACCGGTAATAACAGTATCACCGCGGGGGCGTTCCCTCTTTTTTTCCTCGCTTTCCTTCGCTTTTAAATAGCTTGTAAAAGCGGCATGCCCATTTTACTTTCACTTTCAAACAGCGGCAATTCGGCATAAAGCAATTGTTCGTTTGAATTTTCCCTCTTTTCCTCGCTTTCCTTCCCTTTTAAATAGCTTAAAAGCGCCGTGCACATTTTACTTTCACTTTTGAATTAGCGGCAGTTAGGCATCCTAAATCATCCGCGATCGTCTTGTCTGTCTCACCTCATTCTTCTTGTCAGTCAGCTCGACTCACTCTCCTCACTGGAGAAATGAAGTCTGATCTGTGATGCGACTGTCGTTCGGCACGCTGCATTGAGCATCCGTGTTCAGTTTTTAATTGTAGTGTCTGTTCTTTTACTGAACTAAATTATTTTTATTACTATAAAAAAAATCAAAACGACGGTGGGGGTCGGTGCCGTGGTGGGCAAGTGACGTAACCGGTGTTGCGACTTAACACCGGTATCACCGTCAGCACCGTCTATCGCAGCAAGCCTACTACACATACTGAAGCACACATGACGCTCAAGGGAATAAAAATAAATGGACCTCGGAAAACACAGAATTGGGAAAAAATACAATGGATTTCATAGGGCCATAAAAAAAGTACTTAAAAATATTTTAATATATTTTTGCTAAACTGTTCAAGATACAAGATTTTAATTGTTTAAATTGACTAGACATGCTTTTTGATTATTAAAATGTAATTAAATCATCAAAGTGGATTAGATGTGCTTTCTGATTATTATAGTTTAATTTAACCATTAAAATGGAATGCTGAAAAAAAAAAACTTAAATTGGAAAAAAAAATGTAATTGATTTTGAAAAATAAATAAATAAATAAATAAAACTGATTTCTCAGGACCCTACGTTTCTCCCAAAAATGAAGAGTCTAAAAAGTACACAAAGCTTCACACCACACTTTCCTATTGCTCAGACACAATGACAGACCTCAAAAGCATAATAATGTGCTGGCCTCATTCAGGATTTCAGCTGTGGCCAGCGCTGCAAGAGGCTTCAGTTTCTGGATGGGCGTCTTGCAGACAGATGTGGAGTTCCGCTAATGGAGAGCACTCTGCACCCCCGTTGAGTTTAAGTCACTCCTTTGCAATCAGCCACAAATCTGAATGCAGGCCTCTGTCTGTTTGCAGTTGCACAGATGCATTGTGGGTCTGGAAACAAATGCATACAACTGTCACATGGGACTATTAAAACCAGCCGAGGAATGCATCGCATTCAGAGCGATTTGGGATCCACTCTTTCTGTCTTACTATCTATAAGACAGCAGCTCTGTATTGCCAAAAGGTTCAGACGCAGACTGATGGTGTGATATTCAGCATCATTATGCATCTGGTCATGAGTTCATACTGTTCCTGTTGAGACTGAAACACAGAGCTTTAACACAGTGACCCACATAAAAGACTTCATTAAAGAAGCTGCTGAAAAAGCCATTCATTCATTCATTAGTCAGGAGAGACTGTGTAACACAATGCTGTTACTGTTGCAATTACATCAAAGCCTCAAAGGCAACACTTTACACCATAAGAGGGGATACAGACTGAGCAAAGTTACAGCCCAATGAAATCGGTTGTATTTTTTTTTTCCAAATTCCAATTATTTTTTTTTCCGTTTTTATTTTTCAAGATTCCGTTGTAATAATTAGATCAAATTATTGTAATCGAAAAGCATGCTAATTAATTGAAATCCTGAAACATACGCAATTTAACATCAATATTTTAGAAGTTCAACAAAAATAACATTTTTAGGGTCCAATGACATTTGTTTTATTTTTTCCCTAAATTCTGTTTTATTTTTCCCAAATTCTGTGTTTTCATTTTTCGGGATTCTGTTTTAATAATCGAAAAGCATGTATAATAGTCTCTTATTGTAAAAATAAATAAAATAAATAATAATAATAAA
>NW_015540856.1:684664-690638 GCF_001515605.1 Sinocyclocheilus anshuiensis | reverse complement strand
TATATATATAATTTCTGTGTTGTCTTTTAATTTTTCTGGATTTATGATTTAATACAAATTTATTATCAAAAATGGTGACAATCAAATGAGGTCATAAAACATTAACTTAATTAATCTTAAATGTAATCAAATGAACATTTTATAATTCCTTTTAATTTTTGACAAAGTGCTGCATATGGCTGAAATCAGAGGGCCTCACAAAGTGCATTATTTCCCACCCTTATGTGGAACACAATGCAATTTAATAGCCCTGTTTCAGATCCACCAATATGTGTTTGGTTACATCCTTGCTATAAAACATGTATAACTCTCAACAATAACACAAATCAAAATTGTTTGTGATGAATGGACTCAATCAAAATCAAAACGACCCAACACAAACACACACACGGCACAATCATGATTCATTTCAACCAACAACTCAATCTCCGCACATAATGAAAAAAGCACATGCAAAGGTTTTGAACTTTCTTTGCAAACACTGTCAAGTTTCGTTAACCATGTCAGTGCTGAAGTCTGTGAGCTGAACACAATAGGATCCACTCATCTGGACTGCCACTGGCTACGACTCAAAACCTTAGTGTGCTGCCTATCTAGACAGCGTTTTAGCACATAACATGCAGCATTTCTGTAATGGCCTGTCCCAAGACCCACACTTGCAGTCTTTGCATCTGTCCACTTACATGATGAGATTTCATCAGTATTTGGCCAAAGTGTTCAAGTGGGCCTGAAGACCAAAAGCGTGTAGAACTTTTGATTACCAGATGGGACACACTTAAAAACTCAAAAACTGTTTTTTTTTTTTTTTTACAGAGCTTTATTTACAAATTTAGATTTTTAGTACCTACTTAAAAAAGTACTTTAACTTCTAAATGTCTATTAAGACAACACAATGTAGTAATTTCTATTAAGCTATAAGCATTTTACAAAATACACATTCATATCTGCACTATGGAAACAATTCTAAATATATAAATTCAGAAATGCAAGGACGTAAACTCAGATTTGTGAGATATAAACTCACAATTTTGAAAATAAAAATCAAGAACTGTGAGATATAAACTCACAGTTGCGATAAAAAGTAATTTTGACTATATTACTTTGTTGTTGTTATTATTATTATTATTATTATTATTCCGTGGCAGAAACACGCGCTCTCAAGTGGCATATTGTCTCATATTGGAACAGGCCCCATGTCATATGCTCCAGTAATTAAGGGCATCATATAAGTACATGCAGCATTTCTGGCCATCAAAGTATTTGCAGCATTTGAGTCTGAGTGTGCATCAGTATCTAGCTGACTCGAATCGCTACTATGACGCCCAAAATGCTGCCTGGGTGGGTAGGTTTAGGGTTAAAGTTGTGAGACAAAACCGCAGTGTCCACGAAACAAAGACTAGTCCAGATGAGGAACGTAACGTTAATTAGAACACGGAGCGAAACGCTGCCACTTAGACTCATCTGTACTTAGTATGCAACCGGTGAGCGCAACTCTGACTCAAAACATCAACAATAATAATTACACTGACAACGTACTCCGAGTAGTTTGTAATATTTGTAACATTAGATGGGAAACAAACAAACAAACAAAGCAGGTAAGCACACAAAAGACATTAACAACAATTTCTGTGTCTCTCAGAGAAAAAAAGGCTAGTGTACTCACAGGATTGTTGTCTGAGGAAGAACAGCGGGCACTGATTCCAGGTTTAAATGCATACATCTGACAGTGGTACGGAAACATAAACAGCGGCTCGGACATGAGAAGACTCGGGATGGGCCACTGGTTAGGAGCAACACGCCGAGTACACTTAAAAAACAGGGTAAGTTTCCGACAGTCCGCAACGCCATGACCAGCCAGTGCGCCGTAAGAGCGGTGTGCAGGAATCCAGTGGGAAGTAGGGCAGTGTTACAGCCCGTGTACTAGACGGCATAAAAGACCAATCAGAGCCTCCTCAATCATGTTCACGATAAAAGCCCATCCTACTAAACTTTCGCCTACTACACACTTCAAAGTACGTGCGTTACCGGCATCAACTTAGTACGGACGTAGTACGCAGTCCAAGTATGCAAACTTGGATTCTCTATAAAGTATTAAACCCTCTCAAGTGCAGACAACTGTGGAGTGCTATAGTACTGAAAACTATATATATATATATATATATATATAAATAAGTGTAAAAAAAAATAAAATGTAAAATATGAAAAAATTAATAAATATACAAATCTAGAATTAAATATACCCGCTAGTAGCCCATCCCTTGTCCAGGTGGATGTTAATGACACCAAGGACTAGCAAGGACAGCAGCACGTCTAACATCTTTTCTTCCATTGTTCAACTCCAGATCCTTCAGCCTGCACAGTTTAAAAATGTTTAAAATTAATGTTGTCAAACGACCCTTTTTGCCATTATGGAGCGCATGTAGATGAACAGAGCCAAGCACGGAAAGAAACATCTAAGACCATACAGATACAGTGATTTTCTGATGCATTCAAAGGAAAGGCATTCTGATTTTACGGTATGGAAAATTTGGGTTACTGAACTTACCGTGTTATTTTACTGTTGTCACATTTACCACTGAGGTTTTTCTTTTTTTGAGGTTTTATTTTTTCAGAAATATGTTTTTGTAATATTAATTACAACAAAAGTTCATGATTATTGCATGTATTTCTCTAGAGATTTACCTTCACAGGAAGACAGATACTGCACCTTGCTCATCCTAGTCGCACACTGACTAAAGATTACATCAACACTGCTGTTTTACAGTATGAACTAATAACAGCAGTGGAATGCTCAGGTACGGACCAATTAACACAGCAGCAGTGTGTCTGTGACCTCGCCATTTTAAAGCTACATTTTTCTTGAGTTCATACAAACAGCAACTACATATAATTTTTCACGTCAGCTTTTTGCTTAACATAAAGGCTGAAAGTTTGGATCCAAACGCAAGAGGGCAGCAGAGCATAATTTTCTGCACTCATCACTGAAAAATAAAAGTGCATTGAGCTCCTAAAGCTCCAAAACTCAATTTTATTTGAAATTAATTTCCAAATACTGTTTATAGCAGTACCAGTTCAACAACAAACACATATAAATCAATCAACCAATCAATCAATCAATCAATCAATCAATCCATAAAGCCGCATGCTGCAATCATCACAAATTTATATTCAATATCATTAGGATATAACAATTGAAGTAAAAAATTAATGAGCAATAAGCATTTTGGAGATTACAGATTTCATTGCAAAGTAATTATGTGAAACTCAGGAGATCTTGTAAGGGTAAGATGGTTTTACACGTGAATTTAAAAGATTGATTGATTTATATATTTAATGTGAAGCTGTTCAACCATTTTACTCTGATACAAAATTATAGGGCTTCTCACAATTGAAATATTTAAGTGTGGGTCATTCTAAATCCTGGAAAAATAGAATCCTGTGTTATCTTGCTTAATGTTTTATACTGTTCATAAATTAACATAATTTAGTTCATTCAGTTTATAAATCCATTGGTCTCTAGATTTAACTGAACTGCACTCATATGCTTATTCTCAGATGCCTCAAAGGGATAGTTCACACAAAAATTAAAATTGTTGTCATCATTTACTGACCCTCATGTCATTCCATACCTGGAAGACTTTTGTTTATCTTCAAATCACAAATGAAAATATTTTTAATGAAATATGAGAGATTTCTGTCCCTTCATTGACAATCTAAGCAACTACCACTTTGATACTTAAAAAAGTTAATAAAAAGATTGTAAAACTAATCCATACATATTGAGCGGTTTAGTCCAGATTTCTGGAGAGACTTGATCACTTTATATGATGAACAGATTTTATTTAATAATAAAATTTAATAATAATAAAATGTTATTTAATAAAATGATCAGAATGAAAGATGGAGATGGAGGTAGTGGATCAATGAGAATTATTACTGTCCCATCTGTCAGACAACAACATGGAACAGTTTACAAATTATTTAAGACAACAGATTGAATACCTGCAGAAACACAGAGAAGAGATGTCAAAGGAACTTCAGCAAACTAAAGAAGTAAAATCAACTTTATGAAGACAACTAACAGAAGATAGGATAGAAATGCAGGAGGAACTCTCTGCCTTGAAGTCAGCATTCAACACACCAAAGATGAACTCATCAATAATCTGAAAGAACAGCTCAATTCTGTTTCAGCACCCAAAGATTTTTTTTTTAAGATGGAAAAATGCTGTTTCACAAAACATGGTTTTCAAAGGAAAGATTGCTATCAAATAGCGTATTTAGGTTCCTAACTGAAGAATTGACAGAACAGCCAAGTGTTAAGACAGTGTTCTAGGTTATAACGTGGAGATTTTTGGTCCAATAATTAACACCTCTGTTTTTTCAAAATTTAGCAGTAGGACATTACTAGTCATCAAATTTTTTATATCAACTACGCATTTTGTTAGTTTTATAAATTTGTATGTTTCGTCAGGCTGTAAAGAAATATAGAGCCAAGTATCATCAGCATAACATTGAAAGCTAACACCATGTTTCCTGATGATATCTCTCCATGGGTAAAATGTACAGGGTGAAAAGCATTGGTCCTAGTACTGAGCCTTGAGGTACTCCATACTGAACATGTGATCGATATGATACCTCTTCATTCACGAACTGATGACGGCCAGATAAGCACAACTTAAACCATGCCAATGCAACTCCACAAATATATATACACTTACACAAAAACATGGATATATATCTCAATATATATTTTCCTCATGATTGAGTAAATATATATATATATATATATATATATATATTGTACATGCATGATCCCATATAAATGTGAATATATATGGTACATGTATGTTTAAATATATTTACACACACAGTACTATATTTTACTACAAGTACATCTCTATATTATGAAGGATTTTATTGATTATAAAATTACATATATTATGACATATAAGCAAGTATATTATCACATATTTTTCAATATATGAAAAGGGGGAATTCTTTATGTATTTTTCAGTATATTGGAATATATCAACACAATATTTTATTCAGTATATTTTCAATGATACGTAAATAATTGAATATAATGATTGTCAATATATACAACAATTAATTTGCTTTGCGTAAGGGATATACAGCTGCCTTATCAGTGTATATATATATATATAAAAAAAAACTTTATTTAAAAATATATCTAATTAACAAAAGCAGCATTTTTTATTTACAGAAACAGGCATTATTCATAAACAAATCAGTTTTTTTATTATCAAAACAATTATGTAACAAAAATGAATATATGGATGAAAAAGGGTTTACTCTGAAGAAGTGTGATATAAGTACAAGATAATAAAGTATAAACAGTAAACAGGTTGTAACATTATAACAGTCACCTGCAGCTCAACAACGCAGTGAGATGGATGGTACTGTGATCTGCCTTGCAGCACATCTAACACGTCTAGTTTGACAGTCGTGGTTGCAACCCACAAAACGTCACGTAGATGGGCATCAGTTATTCTGGACCTCAAGTGGTTTTTGTTCAAGTTCATGAGAGAGAATGTCTGTTCACAAAGGTATGTGGACTACTAACATAATACTAACATAACCTTGGTTCCCTGAGATAATGTAAATGCCGAAGTTGTAGAACCTGGCAAAGGTAGATGGCTAGGACCAGCCAGCTGCCCCACAGATGTCACCAATGGATACGCCGCTGGACCATGCCCAGGAGGAGGCCATTCCCCTGGTGGGACATTGTAAGCCCAAGGAGGCGTAAGCCGGCGCTCTCACATCCACTATCCAGTGGGATAGTCTACTAACTGGCAGCTCCATAATGAACCTCCAAAGCACACAAAAAGCTGCTCTGATTGCCAGGATTGGCTAGAGCGCTCAATATATACTCTGAGGGCCCAGACCGGGCAAAGTAGATGTAAACACTGCTCCTTCTTGGAAATAGGGAAAGCAGAGAGGCTAATGACCTGTG
>NW_015540856.1:682377-684363 GCF_001515605.1 Sinocyclocheilus anshuiensis | reverse complement strand
TTTTTTTATTATCAAAACAATTATGTAACAAAAATGAATATATGGATGAAAAAGGGTTTACTCTGAAGAAGTGTGATATAAGTACAAGATAATAAAGTATAAACAGTAAACAGGTTGTAACATTATAACAGTCACCTGCAAGCTCAACAACGCAGTGAGATGGATGGTACTGTGATCTGCCTTGCAGCACATCTAACACGTCTAGTTTGACAGTCGTGGTTGCAACCCACAAAACGTCACGTAGATGGGCATCAGTTATTCTGGAGCTCAAGTGGTTTTTGTTCAAGTTCATGAGAGAGAATGTCTGTTCACAAAGGTATGTGGACTACTAACATAATACTAACATAACCTTGGTTCCCTGAGATAATGTAAATGCCGAAGTTGTAGAACCTGGCAAAGGTAGATGGCTAGGACCAGCCAGCTGCCCCACAGATGTCACCAATGGATACTCCGCTGGACCATGCCCAGGAGGAGGCCATTCCCCTGGTGGGACATTGTAAGCCCAAGGAGGCGTAAGCCGGTGCTCTCACATCCACTATCCAGTGGGATAGTCTACTAACTGGCAGCTCCATAATGAACCTCCAAAGCACACAAAAAGCTGCTCTGATTGCCAGGATTGGCTAGAGCGCTCAATATATACTCTGAGGGCCCAGACCGGGCAAAGTAGATGTAAACACTGCTCCTTCTTGGAAATAGGGAAAGCAGAGAGGCTAATGACCTGTGATCTGAATGGAGTGGAGAGCACCTTAAACACATAGCCATGCCTCGGCTTGAGGATGACCTTGCAGTCGTTTGGCACAAACTCAAGGCAAGATGCGCTCACTGAAAATGCCTACAGGTCACCCACTTGCTTGACTGATGCTAAAGCCAGCAGGAGGGCATTCTTGAGCGAAAAGAGCCACAGCTCAGCCGACTGTAGAAGTTCGAACAGAGGGCCTCAAATAACCTTGAGGACTGTGGACAAGTCCCAGGTCATAATCGTATAGGGACAAGGCAGTTTTAGCCTTCCGCCCCGCTACAGGAACCTTACTATTAAATCGCTCCTGCCAACTGACTGTCACTTCTGTCCAACAGACCACTTAAAGTCATAGAGGCGCCTACTAGATGTCGCTCTGGCCTCTAAAATGGTGTTCATGACACTCTGAGGGAGGTGCGAAGGGACCCATTGAGAGGCAATAGATGTTAGACTCCACAGCTCAGGTTGGGGGTGCCAAATCCTTCTCGATGCCTCAGAATGGAGGTCCCTCCTCAGTGGAATTGTCCAAGGAGCTGCTGACAGCATCGGTACCATCTTGGGGAACCATGACTGGTTCTACCAGAGTGGGGCCACTAGAAAGACTGATCATCTGTCCTCCCTGATGACTTGAGGAAGCAGAGCTACTGGGGGGAAAGCATGCAGGCGTGAGCTGGATCATTCATAGTCTAGCATATCCCTCTCCTTCGAGAAGAGACTTAATTATTCAGTGATAGAGAAGGAAGTTCTCGCTTTAATTTGGGCTTTACAGCACTTTTAAGTGTATGTGGGGTTGTCAGAGGGACCATTAGTGATCTATACTGATCACAATCCCTTAATTTATTTGCATTCTTTACAACACCCCAATCAAAGGCTGATGAGATGATGTTTGTTTCTACAGAGTTACTTATTGGATATACGTCATATTAAAGGCTCAGAAAATGTAACTGCTGATGCCTTATCTCGTGTTCATATAGTCTAAGTGTTGTCGAATTTGATTTTCTTTGTTTTTTGTTTCTCTCTGTTCCTTCCTTAATTTTGCTTCTTAGGCGCCAAGGTTGCTGGAAGGATTTGGGGAGTTGACAAGACTGGGGAACATTGCGAGTTGGACCAAGATTTGCCACTTGAACCGTCTGGATTTTGTAGAGATTTTTGTTAAAGGGGTCATATGATGTTGCTAAAAATAACTTTATTTTGTGTATTTGGTGTAATGAAATGTGTTTATGCGGTTTAAGGTTAAAAAAACACATTAT
>NW_015540856.1:661196-682331 GCF_001515605.1 Sinocyclocheilus anshuiensis | reverse complement strand
CTGTCTTTTTACGCGTTGCGTTGCATCACGCCGTGTAAACATAAAATGTGACGGCTCTCCTGCTCTTAATGCTATGGCCGGCTAGTGGGTGTGGCTAGGAGGCTCATCAAGAGAATGATGTCCACCTTTGTTCTTCCCTCTATAAAAGCTTAGGCTTTGTTGACGTGGGGGGTGGGTGGTTGGTCGCTCCCAGTCGTTTTGTGTTTGCTTTTGATTTTGGGTTGTTTATTTTGATTTTGTTATTAGTTGTGAGTCTTGTTCCGTCTGATACTTTAACACCATGTGCCCGACAGAAATTGTAGTTGTTTTTCATTGTTTCTTTGTTTTATATATATTTTTCCTTCCTATGTTAATAAATATTTTTGTTGCAACCTTACCAACCTTACTATGTCCTTCTTTCATTTGTTATAGCTTTGAGCCAGTAGTGACAATTATATCTTGAAAGATAAACATTTTGAGTAAGACAATTTGGTAAAACTTTACAATAAATTGTCAGTGTAGGATTTGTATGCTGGGGGATGTGGGGTGGGGGTGGTTAGATGGAAGTGTAGGTAGTCGGAGCCTGTTTTGAAAATCTGGTTAGAGTTTTTTATAACAACAGACTTGAACAAATATAGACCTAAAGTCTTAAACCACACTGTAGTCTGCTGATATGTTACAAACTGCCAGAGATCAGGACCAGATCAGAGGGCATCTTTAATTTCAAAACCAAGTGTGTCTTTATCTGTTATTCTTACCTCAGGATGTTGAGTTGACAGTGTGAACTCTTCAGTCCATCAGACAGAAGCTTCACTCCTGAATCCTGCAGGTCATTGTTACTCAGTTCCAGCTGTCGCACTGAGGAGTTTGATGATTGCAGAGATGAAGACAAACTTTCACAGCACTGATCAGTGAGATTACAGAAAGCAAGTCTATAACACAAAATGAAACATAGTTCAATGACTATTGATGACAATCACCTCAAATATGTTTAAATTAATCTGATACTATGATCCTTTGTCATAAAAGTTATAATGACACAACCTATGTGTTGCCGCAGCTCAACAGTGCACTGTAAATTGTTAATATAGACAGATATTTCTTTTTGTAACAGGTTTCAAGACATATTTTTATTTTTCAAAGCATTATTATTGTATATGTATGTATGTGTATAAATGCACACTCAGTACAGTATAAAGCCATCAGGGAAAATGTTAATAAACTGATAAACTCTGCACATGCTCATGACTGTCCGGATTATGTTCCGTTTTGTCCTAGTTTTCATTGTGTTCAGTTGCTCTTTGCCTGTTTGACCTACTTTCCCAATGTGTTTGATTGATTGATTGACCCTATTCACCTGTGTCTTGTTAATTAAGCCATTAGATCCTTTGTTTGCCCTGTGTATTTAAGTCCTGTGCTTTGGATGTTATTGTTGTTTGTTTACTGGATTATCGCGGTTTGTTTTATTGGTTTCCATTAAATACTACTTAACTGATCTTCAAGCCTGATCATTCTGTATCAGCCTACAAGCAGGTGTGACAATGACCTTCTGAATCTGACAGGTTACGTATGTTTGGAGTGAGTCAGGAAAGACTAAACATTTAAAACACATACAGTGCTGCAAAAAACTCCTGAAAGCTCAGATGTACAAAGCTGTAAACCTTCCTGTGATAAATCACAGATTCCTCTCTAAAGATCTCAGCAAATCCCAGAATACACCGAGGCGTCATTGACGTCTATGCCGCTCTCTCTCAGGTCCTCCTCATAAAACATCACATTGCCCTTCATCAGCTGATTGAAAGCCAGTCCAGCAAGTTTCACAATCACTTCTCTGTTGGACTGCAGGAGTTTCTCCAGATCTCTCTCTTCATACTTCTGGTTCCTCATATTTGTTTGAATGAGCAGGAAGTAGATGTACATTTCAGTCAGAGTTTGAGGGATTTCTGCACTGAGATCTTGTTTCAGGATGTTTTGAAGCACAGTGGATGAGATCCAGCAGAAGACGGGTATGTGACACATGATGTGGAGGCTTCTTGCTTTTCTGATGTGTGAGATGATTCTGCTGGCTTGATGCTCGTCACTGATTCTCTTCCTGAAATATTCCTCTTTCTGAGGCTCATTGAATCCTTGAATTTCTGCCACACAATTTATATATTTGGAGGGGATCTGATTGGCTGCTGCTGGTCTGGAGGTGACCCAGATGGAAACAGCTCTCCTTTCATGAGGTTTGACATCAACAAACCTACAGATGAAGACTCATTCACATGAGAAACTTTTTTTCTGTCTGAAAACCTCAGTGTAATTCTGCTTTCATCCAGACCATCAAAGATGAACACAACTTTACACTCCTCATAAATCTTTGAGTCTAGATCTTGAAGTTCAGGATGAAAGTCCAGCAGAAGTCTGTGAAGACTGTACTGGTGATTTCGGATCAGGTTCAGCTCTCGAAATGGAAACACAAACATGAAATCTACATCCTGATTGGCTTTTCCCTCTACCCAGTCCAGAATGAACTTCTGCACAGAGACGGTTTTTCCAATTCCAGCGATGCCTTTAGTTAGAACAGTTTTGATTTTGTTTTTCTCCTCACATAATGATTCATGTAAGGGTTTAAAGATGTCATTGCAGTAGATTGGAGTGTGTTGTGTTCTGGCTGTTTTCTCCATCTGTAAAACCTCATGTTCTTCATTAATCCCTTCACTCTCTCCTTCTATGATGTAGAGCTGTGTGTAGACCCTGTTCAAGAGGGTTTGATTCTCTACCAGTTTGCTTCTCTCAAATAAGCTCTCATACTTCTTCTTCATGCTGATTTTGTGTCGGTCTTTGACCCTTTGCCTATTGAAGATTTCACAGTCAGAGTCAGTGCAGGTCACTGATCTGATCACATTATCTTTCTTCACTCTGAGGAAACCGAGAAATGAACTAGGTCAGAAAAAGCATTAAAATCCAGAAAAGCATTCACAAATGTTTCCAGCACACCTCAACTCAACTACAAAATACAAAAGGTGCAACTGAATCAAGTACAGTAACTGATACAAGTGGGTCAGAGGCAGTTCATTGAGTATAGGAGGTGTGTTCATGGACCTGTATTTCTTCATAGACACATAGATGGATTCTGGAGATGCTGCTTTACGTTTCCGAACAGAAACCTCCTTCTTTCTGTGCTCAGAGAGACTCATGTTACAGGCAGTACTACTGAAAAACACAGAACAGAAATATACTTAGTTTAGGTCCACTACCATCAAATATAAATATGTCTCAATGAAAATCTGAATCAGTTCTGTTAGTGTTGGTAATACGGTTCTGCACTGGCCACCCATCCATGACGTAGTGCTTACAGGAAGAACAAGAGAAAGTGGAACTAATGGCCACAAGATGGTAGAGTTTTAAGTTTTCTTAATTTTCCCCTGTTCTCATTAATTTGCCATCACTATCATATCTGTGTTTTAATAGCTCTTGTGTGACATCATGTTTAAGAACATTTGGCCAGAACTGGCCACAATGCCTGCACAAAAGGTTTTCCAACACTTTGAGGATTTAAAAACAAACAAAAAACATCTTTTGAGAACGTATCCTAGTCTGATTTGCACAACATTTTCAGATACTACTGAAAAAATATTTGGGCCCCTATATTTTGGGGTATGGCCCATAATAACTAACTAGCCTATGTCTTGTAAGACAAGGTACAAACCTCACCAGACGTGATACACATGCAAAACAGGACAATCTGAGGAAACATGCCACGTTTGATGAATCTCTGAGGCTAGGGAGGTTACAGAAATTTGAAAATGATCACCCAATTCTGTCATTGTAAATGACAGAAAAACCCCTGAGGGAATCAGGATAAATTATTTTAGGTCTCATAAGGGCTTTGTACACTTCACTTAAAGGGATAGTTTACCCAAAAATGAAAATTCTGTCATTAATTACTCACCCAGTTCGTTCCAAACCCGTAAGACCTTTGTTCATCTTCGGAACACAAATTAAGATATTTTTGAAGAAATCCGAGAGCTTTCTGACCCTCCATAGACAGCAGGTAACTACCACGTTCAAGGCACAGAAACGTTAAAATAGTCCATGTGACATCAGTGGTTCAACCGTAATTTCACAAAGCTACTAGAATACTTTTTGTGTGCAAAGAACATGTATGCACTGTGCCTTGTTTACGAGCAGAGAAAAGCACGCGTGTGCTTCATGTTACTCTCGATAATGGCAGTAGATGGTAACTCAGGGGAGAAGAATTGTTGAATAAAGTTTTTTTTGTTTTTTTTTTGCTCACTAAAAGTATTATCATAGCTTCATAAAATTACAGTTGAACCCCTGATGTCACATGGACTATTTTGTTGATGTTCTTGATACCTTTCTGGGCCTTAAACGTGGTAGTTACCCTGCTGTCTATGGAGGGTATATATAAAAGTTACTTTCTCTTACTCTTTCATTGATTCATGGCTGCCAGCTTAGTTTAAATGAATTAACATTTACATAAGACATTAATTCATGAAGCCTGTATTGTCTTAAGCATTTCTTCTTCTCTAACTTATTTTGTATTCATAGAAGATGTAGTCAAGTCTGTGGCAACACCATTTTATTTTATTCAGAGTACGATGTGTCAACATCCAGCATGACAAATATTGTACAAATTTCACACTTTAAAAATGAAAAATCACTGTAACTTGTGATCTCACACATTTATAGTAAAATCAAAACAAATTCATGCTGCATTGTACAAAAATAAATCAAACTCCAGTTCCACAGAGAGCACGATAGTTTATACAAAATCCTGTCTTCCTTACTGATTAAACAAATCAACCTTGAAATGAAACATTTCAGATAAGTAAACTCATGAATTCACAATAATTCATATGAAAACTCGGCATTTGAATATGTGACTTCTTTCATCTTACCTTGAGTAATTAGTCACATATGTTTAAAAAAAAGGTATATTATGCACCGACAGTAAATGAGCAGCATGTTTGTGCTTAAATTCCCATTGTACCGATGACGATAATCGATTCAAAAAGTGATACTAGCAATTTCTCTATCGAAAGCATTACTATATTGGCAAAAAGCTGCAGATGTGATGCTGTGCATGAATGATGGAGCCCTAAAAAGGACTGATTAGTACAATGGACGAGATCCAGTGAAGTACAAGCACCTTAGCTCTCAATAAGGTATTAACAAGGTTGCCACAGCTAATAGTACAATGGAAATTAGGCGTGCACGTAATGCCGCAACACCCCCAAACTCTACAGCTGACTTGAACAACCGATCCCATTGCAGTGGGAGATTTTTTTCTTAAAATGCTTTATTTCGATTGACTACTCTTTAATGATTTTGTACAGTGATTAGACATAAAGTGCTGCTGGGGATTATTTTTTTTATGATATACAACATACTCAACGAACTAGCATTGTTATTTAAAAATGCACAATATTTCTCGTAAAGATATTGTCCTCATTAATATTTCAAATCCCTGTAATCTCTGATCTCCTCAAACCGCTGAACGTCTGTCATCACGACTTCCTCGTGCCAAAGAGACACTTGGAGATTGCACATCGACCGAAGCACGTGACACTCTTTCAGCAAGCATCAACTAATGTTCAGTAGTGGGTGCATTACTGTTCAGAAATATACACTAAGAAGGTGCATCAATGAGCAGCCAGAAGAAGGAGTCACATTAGCCAATATGAAACGTACAAAGTGTGAATACTTTCAAAAACTATTTTGCAGATCGTTCTTTTTTTTCAAAGCAAGGCCAGAAAAAATAAACCCTGTTTAAAAAAATCATGTTTAATCAGCATAACACTTTTTAAAAGAACATGAATTTAACACTGTTTGATAAACTACAACAGCAAAGCATGAGGCATCCCATATGAGTATTGTTTTTTTTTGGAAGTGTCTTCTTTCCCCAGTATTCCTTCGCTTCTGGCACAAAAGTGGGGGGCAAAAACCCTGTAGGTCCCGTTTTCATTGTCTATATTCTTTACAGATGCCTTCCGCTTAAGTTTCCATACTGTACAAACATCCAAGCATGGAAACAAATGTGTAGAGCATTGTATGTCTCTAAACCTAATTTCCACCTTTCCGTCCCTTTAAAACATTTGTATTAAAAGATTTATATAAAAATCAATCATTTACATATAGTAAAAAGATTTTGTAGCTTCCACTGTTTACAAACATGAAATTGCATATACCCACCACATAGATTGCATCTCTTTTTTTTTATACACATGGATAAGTCATATATTGCTGAGACAGTTCCATTCCGGCTACTGTTATTTCAAGAAGAGACCAAATCACAACATGATGTTTAGAGCCGCTATTGCAGTTACATTGATGCAGATTAAATGACGAAGCTACAAATAATCAAAGCATTTCCTTTTGCAGTTTGAAGCAGTAACAGGGTCCCCACCGTAAGCTTTCTGTGCCATGACGTTTAAAATAAAACATTCACAAACCAAATTAATTTCTATGTTCTTTGTTTTTTTTTGGAAGTGTCTTCTTTCCCCAGTATTCCTTCGTTTTAGGAACGTTCTGAGATGCTAGACTTGAATGCCTTGTACCGCTTGTTTTATATTTTCTAGCAGGGCCTTGTTCTCTGGACTCTGATAGTGATCTTGATTCGTGTACATGTCCGTTAGCGTGGTCACGTATGCGTCAAAGTTCTGTTCGCTCATCGGCTCCTGTCAAACACAGAGGAAAGCTCCTGTCAGATGAAATACAGTATGTGGAAGATGATGACAAAACATGAATCTGGGTTATACACCTCTGAGAATGAAGTCTTTAATTATAATACAGTTCTTGGATTATTGCTATTCCTGTATACAATTCACAGGATGCATAATTGTATAAATAAATGCAGTTTACTGTCTGTGTAATTGGCCAAAAACATATGGGCTATTTGCAGAAACATTCGATGATAATAATCAAGTCTGTTTTCATAGTTCATGCTATTTTAAAGTATCATTATGGAAAATTCTTGCTGTAAATATCACAATTAACATTATTAATTTGTAACCCCCAACTTCAGTTCCCAGAATTATTTATTTATTTATTATGAAGGGATCTGAGAACAATGTGGTGGACATTGTTTTTGCTACTATATGCAAAATAAAACTTAGTTTTAAGATTTATTATCATAAAACGGCTCATAATGTGTATCATGGAAAACATAATAATAGCATCATTTGTCAAAACTATGACACAAAACCTTTATGTGACTGTGATTTCAAATGCAAAATTTTCATTTCTTTCATTGCAATTCAACATCTGGTGTGTGAATTTAATTCAATTCACACTGACAGTTGTGAACTGAAAGGAAGCCAATTCTTAAATTATGAATTTTGCAAACCCTGATGTGAATTCTTCAAACAACTTGTTGCAGCCACAATAAAACTTTTGAATTAAAAGAAATACAATTTGCAAACATAAAACATCTGTGGTAAACATCATTTATTCGGTCAATTCAGCCTAAATGGAAATGGCTGGATTTGGTAGCATTCATTAATGGGAAAAAAATATGTGAAGGACTAAAGCTGACTGAATGGTTATTAAAAATTGATTCAGTGAAAAGTCAGTATTAAGCATGAACAACAAAATCTATTCAGGGGGACATGAATGAATGTAAGAATAAATCAGTAATGACTTTTAGCATGACTAACACCAACGGCGCTCAGCCATTTGAAAATTGACTGATATAAACGACATAGTATTTACAGCATACAAATATTCATATGTATGAAAAGGGTAAGAGTTAAACTGTGGCCTTACTCTCTGATGTAAACAGCTGCTATGTCTAACTGGAGGCTCTTTGTGAAGTGATTTCTAGAGGTAAAAACAAAAAGTGTATTAGCTTACAGCAAATAACATGCTCAATACATTCAAGACCTGGCCACTTCTGTCTTAACACCCAATCTAAGAACACATCTGGAAAAACTCTTTTTGTTTGTTTTGTTTTGTTTGCAGATTTTGCAAAGATATTGACAATGAATAATGTGATGTAATGTGATGCTATATGATGATATCAGCTAGTTAATGCAGCTATTAGCTGGTTTTGCATTGACATTTTGTATGTAAAAGGGATAAGCCGCTGATTATTCTTATTTGATAAAAGTGGCACAAGTTCAGTGAATTCACCCTTGAATACTACAAAAATCGTTAAAGGGGTCATATGATGCGATTTCAATTTTTTCTTTCTCTTCGCTTTTCAGAAAGGCGGGGCATAGAGGAGAAACAATAATGTACAGTATGTGGAAAATAATGTGTTTTTTTTACTTTAAACCGCATAAACACATTTCATTACACCAAATACACAAAATAATGTTCTTTTTAGCAGCATCTAATTTTTAACACCAACCCTTAGCACCCTTTAATAAAATTGAAAATAGTATTTACAATTAAATGAAAATGTATAGATTCAATTTAAATTAAATGCTGTGACCTGAACGTAAACATGCTTTTTGGCCCACTCAAGTAGGACTTAAGTTCATCTTTTATGTAATTTCATAATCATTTATATTGTCTTTTACAATGTAGCACATATCAAATATATTGACTCTAATTAGCAAACTACAGTTAAAATTCTAATCAAGTACTTGTGCTTTAGTATGTTAGTTAAAGTACGTGTACTTCTTTAAATCATGACAAAAGTGTACTTTGAGATACAAGTACATAACTTTCAATTTGACAATTACAAAATGTAAGTGTGAATTATAGTCATGAAAGTGTCTCTCTTTAAGTGCATTTAAGTGGCCTTTTATTTCATTAATATATTACCTGCAAGAACAGTGTTTTTTTAATGCACTTTTAAGATCTAAAGTACACTACAAGTGCACATTCAATACAATTAAGTACACTTCTTTTTCACAAGGGATTGATTTAGGTGTGAAAATGCGACTTCTTTAAGTTCAGCAGTAAACTTTTCAAATGAAGTGGAAGTCGAAAATAAAAGAGAGAAAAAGTCACTGTTTCCTGAGAATAAGCTTCATCTAAATCTTTTAAAGGGTTCATATGATGCGATTTTAATGTTTTCTTTCTCTTTGGAGTGTTACAAGCTCTTGGTGCATAAAATCGACGCGTTTCAGAAAGGCGGGGCATAGAGGAGAAACAATAATGTACAGTATGTAAAAATTATGTGTTTTTTTAACCTTAAACCGCATAAACACATTTCATTACACCAAATACACAAAATAATGTTCTTTTTAGCAGCATCATATGACCCCTTTAAGAAACAGCCAATCAGCATTGTCAAAAAAACTGAACACAAAATGAGTGAGCCATGTCAGCTTAAAACCCTATAAACAGTAATCAACACTGTGTGTGATTAATGAAATAGACATAATGAGCCACAGCAACTCAAATATGAACAAACTCAGTAGAATTGATTGTATATCAGTTTGACAAAATATGACAATCGGTGAACAAGCTATGGAGATTCAAATACGATTATGACTGAAATATTTGGTAACACTTTATTTTAAGGTGTCCTTGTTACACGTTACATGTACTTACTATTATAATAACAATTAATTATGCATTATTACATGCAAGTACCCCTAAGCCAAACCCTAATCCTAACCCTATGTAGTTAATTAATATTACTCAGTACTTAAGTATATAATTACACTGTAACAAGGACACCTTAAAATAAAGTGTAACCAAATATTTCTTTACCAAGTTGAGATGAGACGAATTAAACTTCTAATCAGAATGTCTACGCTTCTAAATCTTTGGGACTGATGTGAAGAACATGTTTTCAAGCTAACTCGTTGCTGGGTAAACCATCTTAAACCCGCTTAAGATAAAACCAGCCTGACCGGGAGATCAGCTAAGACCAGCAAACCAACTTAGGCTGGTTTATGCAGTTTTTTTTTAAGCAGAGCTGGTAACATTTAACAACCAAGTATTAAATTTACTCCTACAATTTTCCACCTATGGACTAGTTTGAAGCACAGACTATTATGCTACATTTTCTGAATGTACCAAGAACTGCGGCCTAAAGCCCAATAAAGTTACTTTTAATTTTTCTAAATGAACAGAATAAAGTAATATGCTCTTTGTCCACGACTTGTCCTCTATCGGTTGGGGATGGTGGCCCTTACCATATGAGGTAGCTGGATATTAACTAAACTGTTTATCAGTGAATGGCTGAGGCTGGCCAGCTCATGCAGGAGAGATTCATTTTGCTGTTCAATCACCTTGTTTTCTTCCTCTAAGGACTTCAGATTAGACTCCATTGTGGTAATCTGTGGGACATGAATTGGTAGATGTGTTAAATCTATTGTGATAACGTCTTCATAGCATAACACCATCAATTATTATCTTGTTTGTTTGAACTAAGACTACAGTAAGTACATTGTGGGCTTGAAATGTTTAAAATTAAATGTTTTATTAAATGATTGACGGGAAGAAATGTCTGACTCAGTTCACTTTCACACAGATGCTGCATTTATACCGTAAAACGTAATGTACTGTTTTTTTTTTTCATGATATGTAAACTAGCGTTCAAAAGTTTGTGGTCAGTAATGTTTTTTTAAAAGAAGACTCCTAGTTCTGCATCTATTTGATGAAAAAAATACAGTAAAACAGTAATAGTATGAAATATTATTACAATTTAAGATAACTGTTTTCAATGTGAATATATTTATTCATGTGATGGAATTTTCAGCATCATTACTCCAGTCTTCAGTGTCATATGATCTTCAGAAATCATTCTAATATGCTGCTCAAGAAACATTTCTGATTATTATCAATGTTGAAAACAGTCGTGCTGCCGAATATTTTTGTGAAAACCATGATACAGTTTCAATGTTCAGGATTATTTGCTAAATAGAAATTTCACATCAACAGCATTTATTTCAAATAGAAATATTTGTAACATTATAAATGTCCTTATTGTCACTTTTGATCAATTTAACACATCCTTGATGAATGCAAGTATTAATTTCCTTAAAAAAATCTTACTGACTCAAACGTTTAAACAGTAATGAATATATCACAATATGTATCAACCATTTTTTAAATAAAGGTGTTACAATAGTAAAATTTTAGATACAAGTGAAATTTGACAATTCTACCACAGGCTGTTTATTAAAGTTGACTGTAATGACACTGACATCTTAGACACTTTAGCATTCGATGTGCATTCAAATAATTTACATGTCTGCTACAATAACATAAAGTCTTAAATTATCTTCATTTTGAGCTTTTCTCAGCAAATTATGGCATGTGATTATTTTGATTATTTAATCAGCATAACAGTGAAATTAATTTTTAAGATTTTTAACAACGCTCATCTCTAATTAACACCTTGGCAAGATGGGCATTTTGAAGAGGAAGTGCATTTGACAGCAGCATTATTGTACCACTGAATGCTCATTGTACATGTTGTCATAGATACAGTCATACACATCTCTGTTGTACTTGAACAGTTGAATAGTATCACCCTACAGATATATTAAATAGTTTTTTTTCAACTGCCATGTGATTATTTTGATTATTTAATCAGCATAACAGTGAAATAAATTTTTAAGATTTTTAACAACGCTCATCTCTAATTAACACCTTGACAAGATGGGCATTTTGAAGAGGAAGTGCATTTGACAGCAGCATTATTGTACCACTGAATGCTCATTATACATGTTGTCATAGATACAGTCATACACATCTCTGTTGTACTTGAACAGTTGAATAGTATCACCCTACAGATATATTAAATCTTTTTTTTTCAACTGCCTGCCCTCCATGATTTCTGTAGGAATTCTCCTGCATTCACTAACTTCTCCTGAGAGCCAAGTCGTGATTTCAGACCAGACATATTCTATATGTCAAACAGCAGTGACCAAAAATACAAATGAAGAGAAGATTTGGATACAAGAGTTTAAATGCAAGTCAGAACTCCATATATATAACTAGATGACAATATATATGTGGCCATATGAGTATGATTCAAGTAAAAAAAATGTTCCAAATCATGGTCCATGCACTTGAGTAAATGAGAAATGTTTATACACTACTGGTCCGATGTTTGGAATAATTATGATTTTTTTTTTTTTTTTGAAAGACACATTTTCTGCTCACAAACGCTGCATTTATGTGATCAAATGACACAGTAAAAATAGCAATATTGTTATTTGGATATATTTTAAAATGTAATGTATTCCTGTGATGCGCAGCTGAATTTTCAGCATCATTACTCCAGTCTTCAGTGTCACATGATCTTCAGAAATCATTCTAATATTGTCACGCAGGATTGAAGGAAGAACAGGAAGATGAAGATAATGTTTCAAAAGTCTTTTAGTAATCTGCTTAAAGTACTCCAAACAGGCAGACAAACAAAGCACAACTTGTAACATAGACGTGAACGGACAACTGAGAACTGAAAAGACTGCAACTTAAATACAAAGCAAATGAGGGTATAATGGTTAATACCTGTGCAGGTCAAATGAATCACCATGACAACTGAATAGTGACGGGGAAAAATAAAACATAGGAACTAAAGAATACAAACTAAAAGTCCATAAAACTGAATATATATGTGGCAAATATGCTGGTTTGCTTCTCAATTATTACTGGTGTTCAAATATTGATTGATTGATACCAATGTAGGAAACCATTTTTGCCCTCTAATAATTTAATGAAAACCATGCAACGTTTTTTTTTTTCAGTGTTATCTGTTTAATAAAAACTTACCCCCAAATTCTAAATAATAGTGTATGAACAACACTAGTATGAAACAGCTGAACTGTTTTCAACATAATAATCAGAAATGCAGCAAATCATTTGATTTGTGAATGATTTCTGAAGATCATGTGACACTGAAGACTGGAGTAATGATGCTGAAAATACAGCTGCGCATCACAGGAATAAATTACAAATTTAAGACATTTTCAAATAGAAAAAGAGTGATTTCAAATTGAAATAAAACGTACAGTATTACAGTTGTTATACAGTACATGCAGCCTTGGTGAGCAGAAGATACTTTTCAAAAACATAAAAAAACTAATAATTCCAAACATTGACTCAGTATACTGTACTCAGTTAATACTCATATATGGAGTACAAAGCTCATTCTATAAATACCCTCACCTGTGTTCTAAGTTTGATCATATCCGCCTCCACCTGTGAATTTGATTCATTTAAATCTTTAATATCTTCATCCAGCTGTTTAACATCTGTGTCACAGTCTAAACCTAGAGTGAGAACAGACAAACATAATTTATAGCTGAAAAAGAATACATACCTGCACATAAAAACACCCTCTTGTTTGACTGCGTGCTTACTCTATAAGTGTGCTCGCATAAACTCTCGGTTGGTTTGATTTATTCCCAAGCATTAAAAACCATGATATGTATAATTGGTATCGTTACAGATACACTCTAAAAAATGCTGGGTTGTTTCAACCCAACTTTGGGTCAAATATGGACTAACCCAACTTTTGGGTTAAAAATTTAATGTAAAAATTTAACCCAACAGCTGGGTTAGTCCATATTTGACCCAAAGTTGGGTTGAAACAACCCAGCATTTTTTAGAGTGTATGCAGAGACTGTCATAATTTGTTTTGTTTTGGTTTTGAGCTGTACAGTGTAATGTGAGACTTTAAACTTTTTTTGTTTCTTTTACCATTGCTTGTTTGCTGTTTTAGTCTCTGCATACACTCTAAAAAATGCTGGGTTGTTTCAACCCAACTTTGGGTCAAATATGGACTAACCCAGCTGTTGGGTTAAATTTTTACATTAAATTTTTAACCCAAAAGTTGGGTTAGTCCATATTTGACCCAAAGTTGGGTTGAAACAACCCAGCATTTTTTAGAGTGTATGCAGAGACTGTCATAATTTGTTTTGTTTTGGTTTTGAGCTGTACAGTGTAATGTGAGACTTTTAAACTTGTTTTTTTCTTTTACCATTGCTTGTTTGCTGTTTTATTGTGAGCATCTCCACTCCTGATAGTCTGGCTTTCTTCATTGCTGCTGTGGCACGTGGGCAACCAGAGAGACTGTAAAAATAAGAGAGCATGAGATATGGATTATTAACACTTTTGTTCTCCAAAAAGAGAATGTGGGTAGCAAGTAAAAAAGTCCCATATAGTACTATACATATACAAAGGTTTGGGATCAGTACGATTTTGTTTTTTAAATACATTTATAAGTTTTTCAGCAATAACACATTTAATTTTGACAGTAAAGACATTTAGAATGTTACAAAAGATTTCCATTTCAAATAAAGGCTGTTCTATTGAACTTTCCATTCATCAAATATTCCTGAACAAAAATGCATTACCAAAACATTAAGCAGCAAAAACAGTTATTTTAAATTGTAATAATATTTCACAATTTTACTGTATTTGTGAGCTAATAAATGCAGCGTTGATGAGCAGAAAATATGTCTTTCAAAAACATTAAAAACTCTTCCCGACCTCAAACCTTTGAAAAAATAGACATTGAGAATTTTCTGTATTTTCCAATAAATGAATGAATGAATGAATAAAAAATATTCTTTGCAGAAGTTGACAACTGTTTTAATCACTATACAGTATGTTGTGATTAATGCACCTGCTACAGCACTGACACAGCCCCAGAGGGCGCTCTCACCTAAATACTGACTATGTTTAGAATAGCATACTTCTCTTAGGTCTATCTGTAGTATGTATACTGCTCACTTGCACAGTATGCATTTTCTGTATGCATAGAATACCCAAACAAAAATAGTATAGTGCATATTATATGTTGTACACTATGAAGTATACTAAATAAAAATAGTATGCGCAGCAGCACAGTATGCAGTACACTAGTATTCCATTCTCAACACAGCCCTGAAAGCATTCGCTACCATCTGTTTATGATTTTCTGTTAGTGTATAAATAGCCTGGTCAATCTATCATGTGTGCAGATTCTGAACATTATGGTCTTGTTCTTGTTTGTTGTTGCCTTCACTCTAGTGTTTGGACTGCTGTGACTCTCTTTCATGCTAAGTTTTGTTTAGGGTGAGATGTTCCAAGACGTCCTCTGGCGCAGGATTTCCCTTTTTGAAAGATATAGTTTTTTTTTGTTGTTGTTTGTTTTGTAATTTTGAGGTGTTCAGTTTTATTTTGGTTTTAGAAAATAAATGTAGAAAATGGCTCTCCTTACAAATCAACTCTTTCTTGTTTTTGTTTCATGCTCTCTGTGCCTTCCCTGGACTTTTAGGTCACTACCTGTCTCCCGTGGTGTTTGTAGTCAGTTTGTAGTCCGTTTGTTCATTGGTTCCCCTTGATTAGTCTCCCCAGGTGTGTCTTATCTTGTTACGCTTGTTAGCCCCCTGTGTGTTTATATAGCCCTAGTTTTTCTTTAGTTCCTTGTGAGTTGTTGAAGTCAGTTTGCCAGTCATTCTGTTCTTTGTTCCCTTTGGTTTTTGCCTTACTGTTTGTTCTAGTTTTTCCATGAAATACCAGCACATAGATCCTTGCCTCTGCCTGTTTCCCCCAGCTTCTCCACAACATTACAGTTTTTTTAAACTAGCATGTCTCTTTGACTAGTGCATCTTTGAGCCTATATTTAGTATAAGTAAAATACTTAAGTACTGTTAAAATCAGATACTCTAAGACTTGTATTCAAGTTGTTTTGGAATTGGTGACTTGTAACGTGTAATGGAGTAATTTTCACTGTAAGGTATCTGTACTTTTACTTAAGTAAGGTTTTTAGGTACTCTTTACACCTCTGATAGTTTGTCTATACAATGGAAGTCAATGGGAACCAAACCCATTTGGTTACCAGCATTCTTCAAAATATCTTCCTCTGTGTTCCACAGATGAAATAAATCATGACAGAATTTTTAAACCATTTTAAAACATCTAAAACATTAGATGTTTCTTTATTTTGGACTGAAAAGATAAAGTGAGGTCCTTGAGCTTAAATGCACCCCTGAGAATCAGACACCAGACACCCAAATGGCATGACATAGATGATTTTATTATTTTTAGCCTAATTGATTATTTTAAAATAGTAGATTGCCATGGGCTAACTGAGAAGAATCATTCAGTCTATTGCTATTATGACATCAAGGAAATTAAAGAATAAGCCTACCTTTCCAGATATCTTTAACTGGGATTCGGTTTTTCAGTTTGTCTTTACATTCAAAAAGCATATTTTAATAAAAGTTTGAGAGATTGATCTTTTTTTTTTTTTGTTTACCTTCTGTGGGTCAGGAAACTGCCGCTGACGTGTCCAGAGCCGTCACAGCCTGGGGTGGGACATGACGTGCCGTCCGTCTTCCCAGCCTTCCATGTGAACTGGGGGCCATTGATATAGCCGTCCTTCTGCCGTTTGGCCGCTAGAGGGCAACCTGATGCGCTGCGGTGTGACGCATATTTGCCCGTTATGTGACCCTGACCGTCACAACCAGGAACCGGACACCTGAAAACATAAATAAACTACTGTTTCACTGTACTGGGATCTCTTTCACACAAGCTACAAAACAAAAATAACACTACCTATAGTGCCACCTACACTCTAAAAAATGCTGGGTTAAATACAACCCAGTGCTGGGTAAAATAGGGACAAACCCAGCAATTGGGTTGTTTTGACCCAGCGGTTGGGTTACTACCCAGAAGGTTGGGTTAAACATTTAACCCAACCGCTGGGTCAAAACAGCCCAATTGCTGGGTTTGTCCCTATTTTACCCAGCACTGGGTTGTATTTAACCCAGCATTTTTTAGAGTGTAGCAGAAGCTGGATTATAACTATAACTTTTTGCCTCCTTATATTGTCTAGTAATTGGAACACATCACTTTAGTGTCATAAAAGATCAACATAGTCTGTTAAAGGGAGTTGATAAGTTTGGTAGCAGTGACTATATTTGCAATATTCACATCCAGGAAAGGAAATAATTATTGTTTGGATGCCAGTTCATAGAAGAAGTGGATGCAGATGAAGTTATTGAGGGCAGTGAGTCGTACCTGATCGGCTCCTGGTCTTCCTTGTCCTCTTTACTGTGTGTTATCTTTATTCCAGTCTTCCGAGCCCGTGGGCATCCTGACAAACTGAGGAAAAACAAACTGTTGTTACTTAAGCGAAATTAAGTACACTTCAAAATACTTCAACAGAGTATTTATTATGAAAATAAGATGCTTTAAAAGTGTGAACTAAAGGCAATGTTTTCAGACACTTAACTGCATGTTGTTTACAACTGAATGAAAACGTATTATAGTTTAAATGTATATTAAATGCATTTAGCAGTGCTTTTTGACCCACTTAAGTACACTTTTATATGTCATTTCATAATTATTGTCTTTTGAAATATGGTGAAAGTAAACTGCCGAATATACTGACAAACATTTATGGTAAACTAAAATACAATTTAATATAATATCTATTAGAGCTTGTATTTAAATATATTCGTTTGTAATGTCAAAGTTGTAATTTAGTACATTTAAAATATATTGACTATAAATGTAATATTTGAATAACACACTACAGTTCAAACTATAATCAAGTACTTTACAAGTGCTTTAATGTGTTACGAAACAAAAGTGAACTCTCTTTAGTACACTAACATTAATTGGATTTTTATTTATTATTGGAATTTTGTTTTGTTCCACGAGGGTGTGTGTGCACATTACCTTCTGTGTGAAGCGTAGTTGCCAGTGATATGTCCCGAGCCGTCACAGCCCGGGGTCAGGCACCTGGGACAGAAATACACCCTGTTACTGCCCAGCATGCAAAAGAACAGCCCTGACGTAACATTCCCAGCGTCTTCAGAAAAATCTATATTGACTCACACAACAGCCTTTCTACAAACCTTCCAAATAAAACTCATGATTTGTTAAATGAAGGCAAGGCTTATAGAAATGTAGGAAAGAAGCGTCATAGCCTGAGGCAGTGCATTCATTACATTAGCAATAAAATAAAAAGTGTCCAATAATCAGATACAAAACTGCTGTAAGCATCTTTTTAACTACTTTTATTATTTGACTAACATTAGTATTTGTGATATTCTGTCTCGTTTCCCCTGTTTTGTGTTTAAGGATGTTTATGTTTGTGTAGTTCTTTTTCATGAGGGAAGCTCAATAGTTCAACTCTGTTATGGGGATAAAACAACAGTGATCAGTTTTGTTAAATTATTATTGCTATTATTATTATTGTGTGGCACTTTTTTTTTTTTTTCTTTATATATATATATATATATATATATATATAACATGTTGTTCCAGCCCTGTTAAATGGATAATAATTATCCATATATATACAGTATATATATATGTATATATATACTCCATTATCTATTCAAGTTATAAGCATATCATACATTTCAAACTTACTGTGACTCACTGTCTCTACTGAAATAACATCAAGTAGCACTTCTACATGGTTCATAAGTATTGGCGCTTAGTAAGCTGTAATCATATATTAATGATTAAAGTAATATTTCAAGAATAAGCTATTGATAAACTCATATTTGTTGATCACTAATCTGCATTTTTGGTTAATTTCCCTATTGTTGAGTATCATTATCAATGATGGCCATGGCCCTGGTGCTTTAGGTCTGGAGTGGGATAACATTATGTTTTTGAAAACAACAGTTTGATCCTTACTTGAGTTCTTGTGAGTTGGTGGCCATCATACTCTGAATGCTTTTATCTGCTAAAGGACAACCTGAAAGACTAAAAGATTGCATATGCAGATGTTAGTGAAACATAACAGTGGTCAGACATGCTACTAATATTAACAACAAACACACACAGACATAATCCACTCAGAAAACACTGCGAATGCAATAAAGCCATGGTGCAAGTGGAGTTTTTTTTTTTTTGCTCTATATTTTAACCCTCTTAATAGCAAAGCATTTTTTTTCTTGAAATTAGCACTTATCCCTGGTGAAATATTCAAAGGGTTAACATGGAGAGGCGGTCTCTACAAACTTTTCGACAGCATAGTTGAAGTAAGCTGAAAACAATAAATTCATTGGACTGAATCCACCATTAGAAAATGGAGTCACACCCTCTATGTGAGGCGTAATTACTGGTTACGTGACCACTCCCATCACACCCTGGTGTTGGACATCTATAAATTCATTGGACTGAATCCACCATTAGAAAATGGAGTCACACCCTCTATGTGAGGCGTAATTACTGGTTACGTGACCACTCCCATCACACCCTGGTGTTCGACATCTGTCTCCAGAAAAAATAGACAGAATGAAAGGCCAAAATCCAAAACATAATAAAGGAAACAAAATATTATATTACCAAATGTCAAAGAAAAACCTGGTAAAAATGGCAACACTTCAATTGAGTCCCCACATGAGCATTACAACACATTTGTGTGCATTACAGGGGTTAGAAACATTAAAAGAGCTGAAATGTTTTTATTAGGGCTGCCAATTTTACATTTTCGCTCAGATTAATTCCATGATATGTTGATTAATTAGTTAAATCAATCACAATTACTGCAGATTCACAAAAAACATGAAGGTGCTACTTCAAGCGTGCTCCAATAATGAGAATTTTTTTACCACAATATAAGTAACTTTCAATCACAATAAGGAATGCTGTCACATTTTAGTAATTCTGTCTGAAACCAAAGAAGCTACTTACTACAATTAAAGCTATATAGCCGATATTTCTCTATACTGTTGCTTAAATGACTGCTAATTCAAGTTGGGAAACTCAAATCAGAGTCTTTGACAAATGGCTATTTCTCCATTTAAAGACAACTGAATCGTATCTTCATTGTTGCTTTCTGAGAACTGTTTGTTTCTCCTGACATGTGCCAGAGAATTAGACTTTTTCACACTCTTGACCTGACACCCAATCATATTTTGTTTCATACTTTCTGAGATTTGTTTACTCTTGCTTTGAACCAAACAGACCAAAATTTTAATCTTTTAATAAAACAAAAATGTTATATGTGCTACACTACACTCTAAATCTAAATCCAGAGGATCACTTGTATCATCATTATATATCGTCATTATAGATATAGCATTATTACTTTCTGTAAAGCTGCTTTGAAACTATGTGTATTGTGAAAAGTGCTATTTCACTTGATTTGATGCATTATTACTGTAAACGCACTCCTTTTTAATTTGTTTTTCTTTAGATCATTAAATGAATCTGTTAAATTGACAGCCCTAATTCGATTACCTTTTTGGTCCAGTTACAGTCTATGCATTGGTGCCTAGTTGAACCTGAACTCTGATTGGCTGTTAATGCAAAGTGTTGCCCAAATATCTATGATGATGTTTTTATTGTTTGCACTTCTTGTTCATTGTTTCCAGTTTAGCTTCACTGTCTGCAAGAGTGTATGTGTCACGAATCCTGTTCATGGACTTCTGTCCTCTTGCCACCAGAGGTCGCCCTCCCATTATATTGACTTTCACATTACACAGACTGTTGCATGTCACTCTGGACTACATTTCCCATCATCCATTGCACTGATTGCACACAGCTGTAACCAATCACACACACACTATATTACACCCACTCAGATCCTTCTCAAACTGCCGAGTATTGTTTGCGCATATCGCTAGTCTGTGATAGCAACGTTAGGGAGTCATCCTGAGTTTGCCCAGTTTCTAGTCTTGGTCTGTTTCGCCTGCTTAGTCTAGTTGTGGTTTTGGATATCTTGCCTGTCTTTGGATTGCCCCTCTCGTCTCGCCCTGTTCGGATACTGTTTACCCCTCGCCTGGACCAACGCCTGCGTTTTGGATTAACCCTTAGGATTACCTTGTTTGGACATTGTTCGCCGAAGATCGACCACGCCCGTTCACTGGACTACTCTTGTGTCTTGCCCTCAATATACCTGTTTGCCATTGTTTGACCCATGCCTGTTATGAGCACATCTCTTAATAAAAGCATGCACATGGATCCGCTCGCTTCACGTCTCTGTCGCCCCGTAACAGTATGAGTCCTAAATCACATCACATCCTAGAGACAAGCTGAGCCATGAACGGCTCGAATGAAATTATGTTTTAAATCCATAAAGCATTAAAAAAAAAAAGAAGTGCACTCTGTGTCCTGACTCTACATTTATGTCAGATCATGTGGCATGCAGTAGAGCTGAGCTCTAAAGAAGAAAGTAAGAGAAGATAAAGGAGAGGAACAGGAAGAGACGGGTGGGTGATCACATCATTCCCCCATGGTGCTCACATTATCAGGTCCTTTTTGCTTTCTTTGCAAGGCGGG
>NW_015540856.1:646519-660965 GCF_001515605.1 Sinocyclocheilus anshuiensis | reverse complement strand
ACGCGCTGTCCTCTAAAATGTCCTGGAAGGGATCCAGATCATCAGCCTGTAACAAAGCCAGAAAGACAGAGAAAGAGAGCTGTTAGTATTAGGTGTTTCGCCACAATCTCTTTCATTAGAGAATCATCTTGAACTGCTTAGAATTTCTCAGTTAAATATAATTTTTTTTAAGGATGATACATGTTTCAAACCCTGAGAACCTTTGATCTTTCTCCAAATGACGGCTATTTAAAAGTAGCAATGTATAATTACCACTCACAGTAATACTCACAGTAATATTGTGAAATATGATTTCAATATAAAATAACTGTTTTTTTTTTAATTATTTGACTGTATTTTAAAATTTTCAGCATCATTACTCTAGACTTCAGTGTGACATGATCTTCAGAAATCATTCTAATATGCCGATTTGCTACTCAAGAAACATTCCTGATTATTATCAATGTTGAAAACAGTTATGCTGTGTCATATATATATATATGTATATATATATATATATATATACAGAATTATTTGATTAATAGAAAGTGCAAAACAGCATTTATTTCAAACAGAAATCTTTTGTAACATTGTCTTTACTGTCATTTTTGATTAATTTAATGCATCCTCGCTGAATAAAAGTAAAAAAAAAAAAATTATTAACCTCAAACTTTTTAAGAGAGCATGCAAAATGCAACAGATTATGCTATGACAAACATTTACAATATTGCTTACAATAATGTATTATTATCATGATACATACACGTTGCTTATTTATTTGAAGAATCACCATCCAGTAATAGAAACTGGTTTTCCATGAGAAAGTAGTTTGCCATGTCCTAAATTTTGGATGTTTTGTCAAATAATGAACCCCAGCTCATCCAGTTCATTTGTCACAGTGGAAAAAGAGGCTGAAGCTGAGTGCTTTGCACTGTGGGATTCAGTATTTCACACACTTTGCTTTGTAATAAGGTACACATTATGATGTAGGTCATCCTGGTATTTCATCCATAAAGAAAATGTGCTCACTGCAGAAATAGTAACAGGGTGGTAGTATGCTATTCTGAACATAGTTAGATGTGTTTGATAGCAGCTGTTTTTCCACTTCCACTTTCCCTGTCAAACATCAATGCATCCTCATTTATACCAGAAAAAGGCACAGCAATAACCTGCAACAGGCCAAAATATCTGCCATTAGCTGAAAGTGAACATTTTACAAATCAGCAAAGACACTTGTGCATATTCGGCCCATTTTCAGGAGACTGTGCCATTGTGCCTGAAAATAAAAATGTAAAAATTAAAAAAAAAATCATAATTTCTTCCAACCTAAAGTGCTTGAAGCATTTCTCACAGTGAGCATCATGGCGGAGGAGCAAACTCACTATAATTTTAGAAATACTACTCTTGTTGTGTCATAGAATATTTTTTTTATTTTATTTTTTTTTCAAATATGCAGTTTATTAGGGTGTCAGCGGCCGTTCAGTGCTCATGAACCCGCCGAGAGCAACCTCACCTCGGCCAGATCTTCTGGAATTTACCCCTGGCTCTGATGTCTCTATAGTGGTTAAACATGAGATATAATTTGTTTGGGGTAAATCTAATGGGCAGTCTTTGGTCTCATTAATCTATTATTGTACCAGAGCAAATAGTTCACCATGTCAATCAGCTTCCAACCTTATTTGTCACAGGCACACATGAAGTCCTTCACTTTAAAAATGCACAATTCTTCCCCACACCCAGTTTGTATGCAGCATCCATTGGATGTTGAGAAGTGCACATCAATCAGTCCTTCCACAGTTAACACGGCAGAGGATGTGAGAATTAATCTGTTAGTTGTGCAGCATCAGTGAGACTTTTAGATTTCAGCAAATACCTTTAGAAAAGAAGGATTTACAGTGAGACTTTCCTGGTATGAAGATAAAAAGGGAAACAGCAGGTGGAGACGGAAATCAGAGCGCTGCCATACACTAGATGGCAGTGTGGTGACATGACAAAATCTGTGTGCGTGCCAGTGTCCTCTGCAGCTCTGTATGATAGCTTTCACGTTTCAGGTTATCCAACAAGCTCTTTTCAGCATCATATATATATATATATATATATATATATACATATACAATATTCACTTATTACTGACTTATTAATGGTCAGAGATTTAAATATACAGTACATATGCAGTATATCTTTATGTGTGTTTTTCGGGGCTGGGGGGTATCTAACATTGGTGAACATGATCATCTCAAAGAGGTTTGTGCTTACTTTTCTAAAGCAGTTGGAGGGGGGGTGCAACCATATACTTTCACACAAGCCAACACAACTCAAAAATGAAGTCTAATATTTGAATGCAATATATTTTACAAAAATGGCAAATTTGAAGAATACTAACTTATTCTGCTCTACTGAGAGATTTTAATCAGATGTTAGCATTAAAAGCATCATCCTCTTTTGGTGAAGCACCATTCAGCAGGCTTTATACCTCTGAACAAAACCAAGCTCTCTCTCTCTCTCTCTCTCTCGCTATCTCAGTGTGAGCTGGCTTATAAAGAAGATCCTAAGCTCCTCTCTGCTGATGTGGGTGAGGTGTGTGTGTGTGTGTGTGCAGGTCAGGTTTTGCCACATAACAAGCACAAATTTTTCCCACATGTATCGTAAAACCTGAAATTATATTTTGTGGGGAGCAGCCAACAATCCTTATGAGAAAAATGGCTCAATAAACATACAAATAATGTCTTAATGAAACTGGGAAAATGAAAAAAAAAAAGTTTGTGGGAGTTGGATTGGGGAGAAGTTTGGGGGATAGAAAATATTAAGACATTTATATTTTAAGTATAAAAACATACATCAAAGTGTCAAAATTCTGCCATCATTTACTCACCCTCATGTTGTTTCAAACCTGTATGACTTTTATTCTTCAGTTGATCACAAAAGGTGAATGTCTGAAAAATATCCTGAGCCACTTCCTTCCATATAATGAAAGTGAATGGGGACTCAGTATTATAAATATAATCCATACAACATATGCACAATATCCGAAGTTGGTTTATGTGAAAAATATTGAGGTCATTATTTACTAATAATACTCCCCTCTGGCGAAGCTCTGAAATAGACTACAAAAGTTGTTAAAAACTACAACAATGTCAATGCCATTTGACTAATAATATAGTGGTTATGATCTTGCCAGGGTGCTTCTATGTGGTTCCTAGGGTTCAATAAGTCAGTTTAATAAGTGATATTCACAAAAACTCACAAAACTCATAAAAAAACTCCAAAACTCTTACCATAAAAATTGACAGTTTAGCATTCCATCACTTGCTCAGCAATGGATGCTCTGCAGTGAATGGGTGCCGTCAGAATGAGAGTCCAAACAGCTGATAAAAATATCACAATAATCCACAAGGAATCCAATTCACTGCAGAGGATTCACTGGTGAGCAAGTGATGGAATGCTAAATTGTCAATTTTGGGTGACCTATTCCTTAAATGAAATGCTGTTAATGTAATATGTATTAACTGATAAAAAAAATACAAAATAAATAAAAATGTATTTTAATGTTAATATATTTAAATAAAAAATACATCAAATGTGAGCTGTCAGACAGTGAATACTAGGAATGCCAGTTAAAGCAATATTAGATAATGTTAGTGATTTTAGAACAGCTAAAACGAGGGCTAAATGGTTTTATAAAACTGTTACTACATATACCTGGCAAGGTTTCATAAACACATAGCAATAAAAATTTTGTAATTTATTAATAACAAATAATAAAGATTAGTTGCCAAGCAACACACAGATGCAGTGGTGCAGTAATACTGATATAAAGCACTGGCACCTACTAGACTACATTATCGTCAGGCAAAGAGACGTCAAAGTAACTAAAGCTATGTGTGGTGCAGAATGCTGGACCGATCACCGGCTGCTGATCTCCAAGCTTAACATCAGAATTCAGCCTCCAAGACGGCCGCAGGTGAAGAAGGTTCCAATGAGACTGAATGTTTCTAAGCTGAAGTGTACCCAGGTTAAGCAGTCACTGGCAGAAGAGCTGGATAGCAAGCTGGAACCTTTGAATTTTGACTTGCACGATGTTGACTCAGACTGCACTCTAAACCCGGATAAGTTGAGTTTACTTAAACATTTTGAGGAAACTGGTTGCCCTGAAAAATGTAAGTAGTGTTTACTTGATAAACTTGAGTGAAATTTACTTAAGCCATTTAAGTTTTGTTAACTTAATTGAATCTGTGATCTGAGGAACATTACTACTCAGAATTACTGACTCCCAGAGTGAATTGCGGCATGAATAAATTATGCAATTGCTTTGTTTTACAGTAGTTGTTTTTATTTTCCAATTTTATTTGCTGTCTTGTGTCAGTAGTAGCACAACAAAAAGAGCAAATAAAATGTTTATTGTTACAATTAATAAAAATAAATGAAATTGAATTGTTACCATTGTTGTGATTTGTGTGTTGAATGTTGAAGTCTGTGTGTGACTTGAGCATATTACCACAAATATGAAAGGATTATATCAACCCAATGAAAAGCTTCTCAAGGTATTCATGAAAATCAATGAAATTGTAAAAGATTGTTAATAATCACAAAACAATACACTATTGATTTAATCTGAAGATACATCACTTTTTAAAAGCAACCTATTTATTACTTTTCTTCCCTTGAAGTCAAATAACTCCAATTTCATGTTGCATTGCTGCATTAACAGGAAGACACCTACAATAATACAAACGAAGTTCCAAGTGCCCAACCAAAGAGAACACTAATCACTGTAAAGGTGAGTAAAAAAAAAAAAAAACATTTTAGGAAAATCAACATCAATTTATGAAGCTAGCTTATGTGATGAATACAGCTCAAATATTTCAGCTATATTGAAAATTCAACATTCATGATGACTTTGGGAAACGAGTGAATGCAACTAGTGAAAGATAACTGCAGACATGGAGGAAATGAGTGAAAAGTCTATTAAAACTCGTTTTATTTTCTTCTTCTTCTGTTGTTATGTTGCACATTAGCAACATATTAGTGCACTGCTGCCTCTCACTGGTTTATTAATGTCATTGGTTCCTTTGTGGCTACTTGAATATTTTAAGTAAGTGTCACTCAAAACAGTAAGTAAATTGTTTTATTTGCCTTGAAAGTAGCTGTAACTTCATAAAACCTAGTAAGTATAACAACTAAGTAAAGATAACGAATTAAATCTAAGTAAGGTAAACTATTGGATTTTACAGTGTAAATGATCCGTCCTCTGCACCGAAGAAAGATGCTTTCAACAACATCAGAAGAACCATCCAACTTGAACTGCGACGAATGCAGGATGATTGGCTGAGTGAGAAAGCTGACGAGATCCAGGCTTTTGCTGATCGTAAGGACATAAAGAACTTCTACAGCACACTCAAGGCTGTCTACGGTCCCACTTCTTCAGGATTGTCTACCCTCCTCAGTGCAGATGGGAACACACTGATAACAGGCGAGGAAGAAGTGCTTCAGCACTGGGCAGAACACTTTAATAGTGTTATTAACCGCCCGTCCTCCATCAATGATGCAGCGATTGCTCGTCTGCCACAAGCTGCAATAGATCACTCGCTCGCCGACCCCCCTACTGCAGTTGAGGTGGAAGAAGCAGTTAAATGCCTCTCTAGTGGCAAAGCACCAGGGGCTGACTCCATTCCAGCGGAATTCTACACCTCTGGCGGTCCACAGTTGAACAGGAAGCTTTCTGAGTTATTCCAATCCATGTGGAACCAAGAGAAAGTCCCACAGGAGCTCAAGGATGCCTCCATCGTTCATCTTTATAAGTGTAAAGGGAACCAGTGCAGGCTCCGGCAGGGCCGTGGGACAATAGATATGATCTTTGCTGCACGTCAACTGCAAGAGAAGTGCCAGGAGCAGAACGTCGGCCTTTACACCACTTTTGTGGACCTGACTAAAGCTTTTGATACTGTCTCCAGAGAAGGACTTTGGAAGATCATGTCCAAGTTCGGCTGCCCTGGCAAGTTCATCGCAATGGTTAGGCAGTTCCATGATGGCATGCAGGCAAGCGTACAGGATGGCGATGTATACTCTGAGCCATTCCCAGTAACAAATGGCGTCAAACAGGGATGTGTCCTTGCCCCTACTCTCTTCAGTATGATGTTCTCAGCTATGCTGATAGACGCATTTCACGACGATGACATTGGCGTTGGTATCAGATACCGTACCAATGGAAAGTTGTTTAACTTGCGGAGACTGCGGGCCAAAACAAAAGTCCAGGAAGCCACCGCCCGTGACTTTCTCTTCGCTGACGACTGTGCATTAAATGCCAGCACTCAGTTGGACATGCAGAGGAGCATGGATCAATTCTCCAAAGCCTGTGATGACTTTGGACTTACAATAAGGACAAAGAAGACCAAAGTGCTTTTTCAGCAAGCCCCTGCAACACCATACACTGAACCAACCATCATAGTCAATGGTGAGGAACTTAAAGTGGCGGACAAATTTGTCTACCTTGGCAGTACACTGTCCCGTCATGTCAGCATTGATAAGGAAGTCAATTATCGGATATCCAGGGCAAGTTCTGCTCTCGGCAGGCTTTATGACAGAGTATGGGAAAGAAGAGGTATTAGCATGAAGACCAAGCTCAAAGTATATCGCGTTTTTTACGGTAAAATTCCGGCAACCACAGCTGCCAGTTTTTTACCGTAAATTTTACGGAATTTTTTTTTACAGTGTTCCTGACACAGAGGTAGTCCAGAGAGCAGAGATGGAGAGCGTCTTCGCCATGCTTAAACACTCCCAGCTCAGATGGGCAGGTCATGTCTGTAGCATGTCTGACGAACGCCTACCAAAACGTCTCCTTTATGGAGAGCTGAAGGAGGGCAAGCGCTCCCAAGGGGACAAAGAAAGCGCTACAAAGATTGCTTGAAGGCATCCTTGAAATGCTGCAACATCAGCCCCGACTCCTGGGAAGATCTTGCACAAGAGCGCTCTGCCTGGCGCACCTTGGTCAGATCTGGGGTGTTGGGGTAAAAGATAAGTCGCATAGAAGAACATCAGCAGAAGCACCAGCATCGCAAGAGCAGACTCGGCACAGCATCTCTGGCAAACTCGGCTCCAGCATTCTCCTGTCCATTCTGCAATCGAACTTTCAGAGTGAGGATTGGACTCATTAGCCATCTTCGCACCCACAACATCCAGTGATTCGAAGAAGTCGTGGTCATCTTCGTCAGCGAAAGACGAACAACAACAATACTGATATAATGAGATCACATGTATTTTTTTTATAAAGTATTTTACCACGGCTTTGAATGTGGCTAAGCCAATATTAATCAAGGACTGGAACTATCTAATTTATAATGAAAGTTTTTCTCTTAAAATGATACGATTACTTGTCGTTCACTTCCAAATTTTACTGTAAAGTTACCTGAAATGTCCCATTAGATCTACTACTTTTTCACCATATATAGTAAAGAAACTTACCGTTAATCAGGGTTATTATAGTTAACAAAAACTAAAACAATGAAAAAGGTTTTCATTACATGAAATAAAATCAAATCTAAAACCACTTATTTATGTATTTATTTTTCAGGTATTCGCCAAGGCAACATTTCTCATTTTCATTTAGTTTCACTTGAAGAAATAACTACAACTAAATAAACTAAAACAAATAAATAAAACATTAAAAACTATATAATATATTTAAAGAAATCTTAAAAATAAATAAATATAATTAAGAGTTCAAAATATTAAAAGTTTCAAAATATTAACAAAAACTATAATAGTATATCAGTGATATTAATACATTTTTACTGAATATAACTAGGCAAAACATCTGAATAAAGCTGTCAACATTCAAATAATGCATGAAAGTCGCTGTTCTGGTCAAAATGTCAAAGAAAGTGTTATTTATTTTAAAGAAAGATAGCAAAGATTTCTCAAGTTTGTCAGGTTTGAAGTGATAAAACAACAGATCTAGTGTTGAAAATGGGGAAAAAAGTACTTTGACACTTTGTGGTTGTAAAATGTTAGTGGAACATGTCCATAGCTGAGTCAGGAGATGGAGAAAGTAAAGGAGAGATGAAGAAGATGAGGATGAACATTATGAACACACATCTCAGTACATTCAGAGCTGTAATTAGTGAGGGATGAGGAGGTGCTCTCTCTGTCTACAGTCAGCCTGACCTCTGTTACTACGGGATCCCCTGGAGGAAGTGACAGCCAAGCTAAGAGGCTCCACTTCCCACGGCTCCACTTCCTGCTGCCGCCTCGACTAAAGCTGTTCCAATTAGACAGCGAGAATGAGAGACAGACGGATGGACTGCTGGAACACTGGAACACCTCTGCAAAAAAAAATGTTCTTACTCAATATTTTTGTCTTGTTTTCCAGTACAGATATCTAATCATTCTTAAATCAAGTTAAATTAGATAAGATATTAAGTATTGTTTTCTGAAAAATGTATATATATTTTTTTTCTTTAAGCCAGAAAATATATCTACCAATGCGATAAGAAAAATAGTCTTGTTTATTTTTTTAGCAGATCCATCTTGTTTTCAGCAACGCTCTTAATTTTGATAGTTTTGGAGAATTTAGATTTTTCAGAAAAATATTTTGCTTCTCAAGTAAATGTATCTTGATTTAAGAAAGTTTAGATATTTGTACTGGACAAAGACAAAAATCCTAAGTAAGAAAATAATTTTTTTGCAGCATGACATTTGATTTTATGGGCAATGTTGTTCTGGTGCTATATTGAGTCACCATTTGATGGCCAACGTAAAATCAGAGTCCTGAAGCAAACACAGCTGAGAAGTCATGCTTAATAAGCGGTTCGGCTCTGTTGTGAGACGAGGGACTGCATGAACACTGCACTACTGAAATAAATGTGTTGAGCGGAGATGGAGAGGAAGCATCATCCGCTGAACCTATGACAGCAAGAGAAGAGCACTGCTGCAGGCAGCTCAGCCCAGCCTCGACTGCAGAATGACAGCCGATGAAATGAGAGAGAGAGAGAGAGAGAGAGAGCGATAGAGAGAGAGAGAGAGACAGAGAGAAGCCATCGCTTGCTTGAGGCGCCTCCATGTTTCACACTCACCACATATTTTCAACTCTCCTTTTCTCCTATTTCATGCTGGATGAGTGTATGTGTGCTTAATCTCAGGATATAGTTCCTATATCCCACACAAATAATATTCATTGTGTCTTCAGCGCTTCAGACTTAAGAGTTAGCAGGAGGTTGTGTCTTTAACTGGTGTGTGACAAAAACTCCCTTTGTTTTCCAATATAATTGTACAATTATATAACGGTAAATGACAATAGACGAAACGTCACTTACCCCTTTTGTGGCTGGGAGGCCATCTCCGTCGTTCCTCCGTCCCAGTCCGGGTCTTCACTAGCTTTTGCGAGGGAGAGGGGATGACGTCATCAGGTGTTCCCCAACTGTGCTGTCTAGGCTCTGCCTTGCTTGCATTCTCCACCAATGTCATGGGAGGAGCACATGACAGACACAGTGGGTGTGGCGTCAGGCCTCGGAGAGGCTTTTATTTACAAAATAATATAAAACAACGAAGTGTCCAGGAAAAAGGGGAATCTAGTGTCCAAAATAAATCAGGGGATCTGGTGTCCTCGTCGTGCTGCGGGGTTCGTGCAGGGAAGGGCAGTGGTCAGGAAGGACGGGTCCAGGTTAGGGGCGGAGTCCGGCTGCCGCACGCGCTCCCCTCTCCAGTCCAGGGCGCGAGGGGCGGCGGCTGCATCCTTCTCGCCTTGGCCCCGGCGTGTGAAGGGACTAGACGGCCCGGCCCGCGGGTCTGGTAGCTCACGACTCTGGCGGCACGGGAGTCCCTCTATGCACCCTTCCTGGACCCACGAGGAGACCAGCGTGCATGCACGGGGAAGAGACCAGTCTCCCGGGCAGAGGCGCGCTCGGCATTTAAACAGCGGCAGTGATGAGGCTCCATTCGGTTCAGGTGTGCCCCATCACACGCCGCCAGCCCTGGCTATTTCAGCGCCCCTCCTCTCTCACGCACCCACTCCTGTCGGGAGCCTGGCGAAGGGCAGCGATTAAGGGATGGGGTGATGATGATAATTAGGGGGAGACAGTCGACTCGTCACATTATATATATATACTGTATATATATATATATGAATAAAACAAAATATTTATAATAAAACATAAAGGCAAATCTCGTATCAGCTTGTTGAGGGAAGATAAACAGGAAGATTATGAATTATTTATAAAAATATTTTAAAATAGTAATTAATGTAATTACAAATGAATTAAATATTAGTTAATTGTTTAATATTAGTTAAATAACTTTAACTGCATTGGACGTTACAAAAAATATCTGACCATCAAACAAATAAACAAACAAACAAACTTAATTCAGACACTGATGTAGAGAAATTGCCATTGTCAATCTTTATTGGCTATATTATATTATGTTACGAGGCCATTGAATACTTGAATTTGATTGGTTGACAAATGTTCTAAGGTGTGCAATTATTTTCAGAGAAATGCACAGTGAAATTAGTTCCAGGCAGGTCTTGATCGCATTACATGTCCATATCACTTTGGCAAATGATTTCAGTTATTTCAAAGGTCCTTACAGCCTACAACAGCAAAAGAACCGAAACCCACAATGACACTGACCAAGCAAATAAATATAGTAAACAACAAGATAAAAACGACAAATTATTTCCATGTTTTTGCCACAAAATTACGTTTTATTATGTACGGAAAGCATATAAACTCTTTCTCCGGTCTGTCTCCCTTACAAATGCACACATACAGTGCGGACACACAATCTCACAGTCGTCAGCGCTGCTTTGACGATTTTTAGTTTAGCAACTTAAAAGCTACATGACATTACTCACAAGCGAGGTAATAACAGCGCTGTTCTTGAAGAAGATGAACTTACAGTTTCGCTATTAGAGATGTTGTTGCCGAACACGGTTGAGAGACACACAGACTCAGGTAATTCACACACTATTAATCTCTCTCTCTCTCTCTCTTGAATAAATTCATTAATAACTGCTACCATTGGCTCCAGCCTCCATTACTAGGTCTAAAATGACATTTTTGAATTAACGGAGGCATTGAATGAGGTGTTGACGAAATTAATCCTGCTCACAAGAGAGTTTTAAGGACCAGACGAATGTCTTGAAATACAACATCTGAGCAATATCTGAGGTGTGGTACCTGTAGTATAAGCAGAATAATTTACTCCCGTCCATTGAATTATTAGAAAATAATGCACACCCGAGGTGTAACGCTTGGGTGTGCATTATTTTCTAATAATTCAACAGCCTGTCGTCAATTACTCCTAACTATTATATTATATTATATTATATTATATTATATTATATTATATTATATTATATTATATTATATTATGACTGCATATTTGGTCTCCAGATTAATTTTATTTTAATAACATAAAAATAAAATATTTACAATAATAATCATTCACATCAGCTTGTTGAGAGGAGATGTGCTATTATTACTCTTAAGCAACTAGACTTGCGATCCCACAGACTCCATCCTGAATCACATCCAGAAACCAGAATGTAGTTCCCCTTCAAAGGAACTCGCACTGCGTCCTCTAGTGGACGCTATGGGGGAATGCCATCAGCTTGACCGGTGTCTGAAGCATGTGTGAAAACACTCCAAATCCATTGGACCGCGCAGCCCGTGACATCATTAGCGGCACACCCGGAAGTATAAGAGGACGCCTGAAATGCACATCATCAACTTCTTTGTCTTCAGGAGCCATCTGTTTGTGTAGGAAACACTCTGCAAAACGTTTCAGGTAGTGCGTGCCTCCGTTTGAGGACCTGAGGACATGCATGATTGATGCGGTTTGTGCATGAGTGAGGATTTATACAAAAAAAAACAAATACATTTTCATAATTCCCAATGTATGTATATAATGCTGAAAGAAAGAAAGAAAGAAAGAAAGAAAGAAAGCTGTTCAGAGCATTTTTAATATAAATAAGCACCAGTTAAGCTGCGATATCAAACAGGACCACAGGGAGATGCCAAAAGACCACTAAACCTGCTGCCTTAACCTGACTGTACATGCTACTATACGGATCCATTCGGAATAACTAAACCACTTACCAGCGCATAATCTAAATCACCTTCAGCCGGCATTCATTATAAAACACCCAGACACTGATGCTTTGAATCAGTACCGGCAACATGTCAGAAGTGCAAGTACGCACGAAAAAGTGCCAGTACGCTAAAGACTTAAAGGTCACATATTTTACACATTTCTGGAGTTTTATTTTAAGTCTTGATGTCCTTAAGAATATATATTTGCAGTATAAGTACCAAAAACCATCTCAATATATTTTTACAGCTCCTCTCTCAGAAGCTCTGCAAAGAACAGGTCGATTTTGGCCTGTCTAATTAATATTCATGAGCCTCTCTTCTGATTGGCCTGTTGTTTTCTGAGTAACGCACGGCCAGGCCAACCACAGGTATGGTCATGTATGCTGTAGCCTGCTGTGGCTTGGTGATACTCACAAGTAAGGTCAATAGAAACACCGGTAATGATGGTCACTGCTGAGGGAAATGTTGTCCGGCCTTACATGTTTGAGCCGAACTCAGCCCCCGAATCGGCGATGACAGGAGACAACCAACCACCTCCACAAACGCACTTACAACAGGATGTTCCAGAATGGTAATTCATGTTTTTTTTGTTTTTTTTCAAACACCGAATGCAGTAAATACAAACCTGACCAGCTGAGCGTTTGCGATCACATGAACTTGTACAAATGCGGATGGGTGACATGAATGGAAATGATTCCAGATTGGCGATGTAGTATTTGGTTTCTGTATTCTGTACTGTATTTTCCTGCGCTCAAACCTGCCAATCTAAAGGATCAAACACCGTGTATGGCGTTTGAGGTAATTTGTGAATTAGCATAGGCTTATAGTCTAAATAATACAATTTGCAACTGTTACTATTACTACACTTATGTAGTTTATTATGCTTGTTATAGAGTGTGTGACGTCACGTGCACTACAGTTGACGCGGTTGTCACGGCGACCGTCACAGCCCTACTGTGCAATGATGTAGTTTCCTGACATCCAGATTGAACAGCGTTTTCTCTACATGTTTCCATGTTGTTGTTGCTCAGCATTGGCATGGACGCGATGTTGTCTGGGGGTTTGGCAAAAGGAGAGTGGGACTGTGGGCAGTGCTCGGTGTGGTGACTAAAGGCGGTGACTGAGTAGTTCTGATGTCACCTTTTTACAGAAGTCACAATGGTTCGTGAAAAATCACAGCTACTTTATGCAGGCTGTGTGCATTTGACTGTGGATTGACTGTTTTGAAACTTATATGGTAGTTACACAGCACCTAGACCCAGTTATCATGAAAAAAGCCAGGAAATTTCAGTTTTGACAATATGGGACCTTTAAATATTGAAGTGCTGGTACTGCGTACTGGTGCGTACAGGCCCACTTCAAGCACAGTTGATACCTGCGGATTCACGCGACTCATATGTTGTGTGTGTGGGTGAGAAGCATGCACATTCAGCTCTCAAGGGAGTTGAATGTGCTCGTTGCGCTTATTTCTTTGTGAATAAATGTGGATGGAGTGCGATCGACTCATGAGGAGGTTACATGTGCTCATCGTATGCATTTGCTGTACTACTGAGAGGGAAGGTAGCAAGCCTGATTCTTCTTTGCTTCACTTTTACCGGAGATTTTAGACAGCGTTTGCATGAGCGCGTTTGCCTCTTGTGGGATTTGAACAGGCTCCTAGAGATGCATTTGCTACAGTGGATTCTGTTCTCGCTTGATTCTTGAGGGAATATAGCATTTGAACGGAGTGGGAGTTGAACAGGCTCATAGCAATGCATTCGCGGCAGTGATTCTGTTCTCGCTTGATTCTCGAGGGATTCTAGAGTTTGTATAGAGCATATAGAATGCATGCTGCGTGATGCGGTCATGGTGAGATTGACAGCCTACTGTCCGCGGTTTGAGTCCTGCTGTTGCCGAAACAGCTAGCCAGACCGTTTGGATGGTTTGTAGGCGGAAAACGGAAGTGACCTGACGGGAAATGTTTTCCCTTTTCAGGATGTTTCCATGTTGTTCCTATTATTTATACAACATATAAACTATGTAATATTAGAAAGTGGATGTGACTAGTGTGATGCATTCGCAAGATTGACTGAAAGTGACAAATAAGCAGCTTTTCTTTTCTGTTTTCTCCTGAGGTATAGCAGTAAGCGTTTTCATGAGCACGTACTGCTCTCGGAAGGATTATAGTGACGCTTGAACTTAGCACACTTAATGCGTGTTGTGATATATTATTTAAAATAATTAATTTCATTGAAGGTTAACAAAAATATCTCCCTATAAAAAATGCCCCTAAAATCAGTTTCAGAGAGGAAATATTATATAATATTAATTATTATATTATATTATATTATATTATATTATATTATATTATATTATATCATATTATATTATATTATATTATA
>NW_015540856.1:634843-646366 GCF_001515605.1 Sinocyclocheilus anshuiensis | reverse complement strand
ATTATATTATATTATATTATTATATTATATTATATTATATTATATATTTCTTATCTTTCTATCATCTTGACATTAAATTGTTATTTCAAGTGTTGACATGCTTGGTCTCCAGATGTGTACCTGCGTGCAGATCTCCAGGGGTTTCCGACTCAGACTCTGTGGCATCTCTCTGCAGCGGGTGGAGAGGTTGAGGATGGCGGTAGCAGCCATGTGCGCCGCCTCCATGTCGTGTGTGTAGTCGAAGCTGCTCTTGCTGCAGGTGCTGCTGGTGCTGCTCGCTCCTCCTCGTCCTCCACAGCTCAGGCTGCTGCTGCTGGGCCCATAGCTGCTGGTGGTGCTGCTCGCCGAACTGGAGCTCTTGCAGTAGCGCTTCGCTGAGGGGACACACAGAGCAGTGACTTTAACATAAGCCCTATATGTGCAGACGTATGGGACAGTTCACAAAATACATTTCTGGTCTACATTTTGTTGTTTTAGTATTTAATTTCTCAATTATTAGAAATTAAAACTACAGCTGTTGACCAATGTGCTGTACAATCTATAAATCACAAGACATGACAAATGCACAATACAAAAAACATAATAAAACCTCTAGGGTTGGTTAAAAGCCTGAGCAATTAAATGTTTATAGCTTACATTAAAAATAAATAAATAAATAAAAATTGGTGGTGCAGTTCTAATTTAGTTCTAATTACATTGTTATACATATTCAGAGCTGCTACGGCAAAAGTAAAATTGTTTAACTTAACTTTAGTTTAGTTCTGGGAACTACTGAAACTATTATTGAGATACTATTATAACATTTATTAATAGGTTGAATTAGTTTTTATTTTTATATTGTCTGTTTTCATTTTACAGTTATATTTGAGTCATTTTGGTAGTTGGCAGTTTTGTGGTAGCTTTGTTACATATATATTTGACTATTTTACTATTTTTTAGTATATATACTATATATATATATATATATATGTGTGTGTAAATTTATTTATTTATTTTTTGCTAAGGTTTGCATATGGTGGTGTCATAAATGACAGTTTTCCTAAAATTATATCCTATTCTCCTATTCCTAAAATAAGAAATATCCCAATATATCGTCTTGCTTACAGTATCGCAATATATCGCAAAATAAATGCTTTTAGTTAACTATAACAAGCCTGTATATACTATATATAACAATATATATGATATAACTATATATATATATAATATTTATAACTATTTATAACAAGCCTATATTAAACTATTTAGACACTATATAGCCTGTATTAGACATCATTGCCATGCTACAAATGCAATATAGCAATTCCAAAATGCATAGTAAAAATTCAGGAAATGTCGATATATTAGCAATAAGTATTTTAACATATTCATGCAATTATTCAGTATACTATGAAACTATGGCCAGGAAAGAATTCCATCTAGTTACAGTCCACTATTTCAGCCTATTATAAGAAATGGCATGATTATTTCAGTAAATGCATTTTTGCTTTTGTTAACACTACCAGTTAGGTTTAGGGTTGGGTTTAGTGTAAGGGGCACATTATTTTCAAACATGATAGAGCATTAACCTTTTAGTGCCACTCAACGGACATTTCATTTTCAAACAACCAGTGTAGTAAAACATTGCCAGAATCACATTAATCGTTTCTGATAAAACTGAACATGCTTTTAAGTGCCACTCACTGGTCACTTCACATTGAAGAGCTTGAAGGCTTGTTTATTATGATGATTTTGATTATTATGAGGAGATTTTAAATGATGGGGTGGTGAGGGGGGTGTTGGGATGTAGGTGAGAGACGGAGAGACACTCTCTGCAATTTGACAAAAGACACAACGAGCCACAACCACCCGCTGGGCATCAAAGTGACATCTCCCACCGGACGTCCTGCTGCCATCGCTCTCTATCTCTCTCTCTTCTGCATTCCTTTTACTCTATCTTCTGCTTCCAGTCTGGTCATTAAAGCATGGCCGGGGATCTCAGTCTTATGCACAGAATTGCAATTAGCAGCAGCCCTAAATCCAGACTGTGATTTGCCTAAACCGCCTCATTCATTATGCATCTGCCTCCAGATGATTTCCATACATTTCCATACCTCAGAAATACAGTGAAGGAAGATCTCGGAGGCTTTTCTTGCAGGGTTTAGTTCCTTGTCAACCATTATAGCTTTCTCAGACCTTAACATTGTCAAATGTTCAAGAGTCATAGTGATAATAATGATCATACATCGGCCACAGAAAGTATATGAAAGATTAAGACTTATTATTTGCTTTATTGGACAACATATCATCAAACCAAGCGACATTTATTGAAAATGTGTTTATTTATAAATGACATTTATTGAAAACTACAGTCTATGTCGTTATTTGCTGAATCTATTGTTTTATGATTTCAAACGACATTTATTTAAAATAAATGTAGTTTGAAATCATAAAACAATAGATTCAGCAAATAACGACATAGACTGTAGTTTACAGTTTATAGTTCAAGTGATGAACTACACCTGTGGTTCACATATATATATATATATATATATATTTCTTATTATTTCTTATATAACTTGACATACTAAACTAGCTAAAACTATAACATAAAAAACTAATAAAAATGACAAAAACACACAACAAAAATATTAAAACTATAATAAACATAAAACATAAATAACATAAGTAAACATAATAGTATCTCAATGATACTAAAATAACACTGCTACACATTTGGCTTTTAGCATCTGGTGCACAAATAAAATTGTATTAGATGAATCTGGTTGAACTTCTTTCAGGGTTTGTTTTTTTTCATTGTTTATTATTTTATAGTTTATAGTTTTGTTGCATCATCCAGAAAAGTGTGAGCTCTTTCAATTAATCAGCTCAATAATCTGCTTCAACTCTGTAAATCTTTTACAGATTTGACAGTCTCAAGCAGTATGTGAGAGTGACCTTTTTATTAAACTGAAATCTGTAACACATTTTATTTCTATAAATGTTCATGTTGTTAAGATAAATTATGGTGCTATAAGATCCTTGCAATTTCACTGACAGGCTATTTGCCCTTATCACCACAGAACATATAGTTCCTTACTTCCTGCTGTTTAATAATAATAATAAATTGAAAAAAGTGTCACTGTACAGCTGTTCCTTGGGGTTCTGTTGGTCAAAAGTCATGGCTAAAAAAGTAAAGTTAATTCTTAGATAAGCTCCAGCAGAATTTGAGAGAACATTTACTTTGATATTTTGTCATCTAATGCAATGACATTCAGACATTTTAAAGAGTAACTTCAGTGTCCAGATCATTTTTTTGGGTTTCTGTATATCTTATAGACCACTACCATTCGAACGTTTGGGGTCGGTATGATTTATACTACCAATGTTTTTATTAATATTCTGAACTAGACTATTTTTAAATTTCTGTTTTAGTAATTTAGTATTTTTCTTTAAAATAAAGAATTTATTTTCTTATGGTTTTAGTTTTAGTTAGCAGTAACCAATAACATAAGTTGGCAATGACCCAGAGAGCCATCATTAATAATTGCGCACTAATAATAATTGAGCACCATTTTTAGCAGCCATTTTTTCCAGTCTTCAGTGACACACGATTCTTCAGAAATCATTCTAATATGCTGATTTGGTGCTCAGGAAACATTCCTTATGTTTATCAATGTTGAAACAGAAGCACTGCTTAATATTTTTATCGAAACCGTGATACACTATAGTAGACATCTGTCATGTTACAAAAATTATATTTTAAATAAATGCCGTTCAGTGAACTTTGTATTCATCAAAGAATCCTGATGTAAAAATGTTTCCACGAAAATATTATTCAGCAAAGACTGTTTTCAACATTGATAATAATCAACAAGCACTAATAATAATTGAGCACCAAATCAGCATATTAGAATGACTTTTGAACTGTGTTGTCTATTGATGTCATAGAGCAGATGTGTGAATGCTGAGGTCTTACCATCATCGCTTTTGGCCAGTGTGTCCCTACTGTGGACTTTGGGTACAGCAGTGTGCCGTTTGCTGTAGATGTTGGTGTTGTCATAGCTGTTGTAGTCAAAGTTGGTTTTGGAGTATTTCTCTAACTCTTTGGCCAGGTTGGATCGTGGGGTTGAAGTGGGCATGTTGTTTTTATAGCCGTACTGTGGAATCTCCAGCTGTTTGACGAAGCACATGGGCCTGGAACAGATTCAACCAGCGGTTTATGATGTATCATGAATGAATACATACTATCCATTTCATAAACTTTGCACAGAAAATTCAACACAAATTGTTGCCTATTTTTTAAATACCCTGTTTCTAGCTAAGAAGCAAATTCACAGCTTGACCTGGGAGTGTCAACGTAAAGCAATGAGGACCGGTTACCTGAGCACACGATCTGAAGCCTGGTTGGATTTGCCTCCATCACATGACGGATGTTTCTCATGGGCTTTGGCCAGTTTCTCTGCAGCTGCTATTGGACAGCCCGACAGGCTGGATGAACAGAAAAAAATGTCAGGGGCATGTCTTAAAAAAGACATAATATGTGACATATCAGTGAAGTATCAAATGCAGATTCATCAGTCTTAATTTCTGATACTCATCACTGATATACCATCTCTTACAATCTGCTTAATACAGTATGAAGTCAGAAGTAGAACGCTGACCCGTAAAAAAAGAAAAATCACAAAAGTGAGATATCTTAAATGTCTCAGTTGTTTCTCATGCAAAACAGCATTATGGATGACGGATGTTTCTCATGGGCTTTGGCCAGTTTCTCTGCAGCTGCTATTGGACAGCCCGACAGGCTGGATGAACAGAAAAAAATGTCAGGGGCATGTCTTAAAAAAGACATAATATGTGACATATCAGTGAAGTATCAAATGCAGATTCATCAGTCTTAATTTCTGATACTCATCACTGATATACCATCTCTTACAATCTGCTTAATACAGTATGAAGTCAGAAGTAGAACGCTGACCCGTAAAAAAAGAAAAATCACAAAAGTGAGATATCTTGTGATGTCTCAGTTGTTTCTCATGCAAAACAGCATTATGGATTAAAAAATCCATAAAGATTATAAAGAATTGAGACTTGTGCTGAAATCTTCTGCTTCTCAGATTTGCCCCCTGAGAAAAAGACAATAGAAAACACATTCCATATTGTTTGTTGTAACATCAAAAGTTGTGCATCCAATCCAATTTTCCAATATTTTGGTTGAAATTCTCCTGTGATTTGGTAGGGCACTTCAGCAAATATATGCAAGAAAATATGACCAAGACTACATGAAATAAAGTTTGGGACCACCATTGTAATATCTGGGACCAGTTCCATTAGCTTTGCTTCTATGTTAAGACTGTGTCTAAAAAAAATTAATAAAATAGTCTGACCAACTAGCAGTTAGCCAAGGGGTTATCAGTCTTATTTTTCAGATTCATAATAGACCAATCTATGTTTTTTTTTTATCCAACTGACTTAAAACAATTAGATTACTAACATGTGAGACTAAGCATTATATGCAACCGGCCACTGGGTTCTGACACAAAACCAGAGATCAATGTTTGCTATTATAAGCTAGAGATTTCATTATGAAATTTTCCATTAAAGTTTAAATGATTATCCATACTAACAAACCTAATTTTATAGCTCCATACTTTTACTGTATGTCAATGTTAATTGACTATTTTGTGTCAATTTTTTTTGTCTCCTTAAAAATGTAAAGAAAAATGTCTTTTCATACATTACTAACTTTATTAATTCTCAGAAGCTAGAATGCAAAGAATGACTGATTGATTGATTGGTTGATTGATTACTTAATATTTTGTCTTGTTTTCCAGTACAAATATCTAAACATTCTTAAATGAATATAGATTTATTCTAGAAGCAAACTAACTTTAGTTATATTAACTTATTTAGTTATATAAGCTTATATTTAGTCTTGTTTTCTAAAAAAAAATTATCGGAATTTAAGTTAAGTTTTAAGCTTAATTTTAAGTTTTGAGTTTATACTTTGAAGAAAAATATGTCAATGGGGTATGAACAATAAATTGAATTCAAAGGCAAAAAAATGTGCTGGCGAACAAACCCAAAATACTGAGTAAGAAAATATATATTTTTTTCTGTGTACAAATAAAAGCAACCTGAGAGCAATACAAGGCACCTCTAGGTAGTGCTACTAACTCAGCGCACAGAAATATGAAAGGCTGTAGTAGCTGAAGATGTGTGTGTGTGTGTGTTTGTGTGTGTGTGTGTGTTCATGACATGAAGCGAGCTGTCAGGTTTCTGTTGGGCTGTAGGAAATGTAATTTCACTCTTGCAAGTACAAGTGAGGTGTGTGTGTGTGTGTGTGTGTGTGTGTTCAGGGCACTGTGGCGGCCGTCTGGAGTGGGCCGTCTCCCCTGGTGAGGTGTCAGTGAAGTGCTAATGGCTGACGCGCCCTACAGCAGCTGCTGAGAGCATTACTGAAGCACCCACTCCAAATAACTGCATGAACCATTTCATCAGCCCACTACAAACCACACGCAAAGCCTTCCACAGAGAAATGTGGTGTTTTAAAAGCTGCTTGAGTCGTGCATTTGTAGTACTCTACATTTTTCATCACTGTCAATCTATTCAATAAATGAATGTAGTCCTGCATTGACGTCTACGGAAGTCCTAAGAGGCCATGTATTATTAATATTTTTCTTTTTTGTTTTCTCGTTATTACGACTTAATTTTCTCGTGATCTCGACATAACGAAAGTTGTTTTCTCGTGATCACGACTTAATATTTTCTCGTGATCTCAACATAACAAAAGTTTTCTCGTGATCACGACTTAATATTTTCTTGTGATCTCGACATAATAAAAGTTGTTTTCTTTTTATTACGACTTAATTTTCTCATGATCTCGACATAACTAAAGTTGTTTTCTTGTGATCACGACTTAATATTTTCTCATGATCTCGACAAAGTTGTTCTCTAAGTTACACAACTGGGCCAACAGGTGGCAGTACAGAACTGAATATAACTGATGGGGTGTTGTATACTGTATATCCACGTTATTGTCCGTGTTTGGGACAGAATAAGGACCTTCTTCGTGATCGCTATAATTTGTGCAGTATTGTTTATTACTGACATTTAATTAATTCATAAATGTTAAATGCTTGAATCAATATGATTATTTTGTGTATCGTTAAGTTCTTTCTAGATGCATGAGTTTCACCACAGCGTTCTGTCATAAACTGCTTATTAAAACCAATGTTGACGTCACTGTATTCTGTTTGCACCTATATCTTTATTTGTGCACATGATTGTTAGTCAATAAGCAGGGATGTTATGTTTATCTAGGACGTGCTTCAATTATGTATTTGTAATCTGCATCTTTTCCTTATTTTTAATCTTTATTGTTTATCATTAAATGTATATTGATAATGTGATTTATATGTAAAGTGTATAGGCTAATTTAATTCAGTGATGTTCTACAGTGTTATAATCTTCTGTATTTTCTACATTTCTTTGTGGAAACCATTCACTATCTCTCTCTCTCTCTCTCTCACACACAGACACTCTTTTCAAACAGCATCCAGCTTGTAACGCACAATATCAGTCAGCATATACTACATGACTACTAAAAAATTACAAATTATATATAATTTTATTTCAAATAAAAGAAAAATAAAGTGAGTTGAATCCAAATAGTTCTAAAATATTTTAGAATAGTTCTCTGCATCCTTCTGAAGGCGCTCTGGTGTTGCTTTGACCATTTAAACATGTTAATTACACAAACAAAATATTTTTGCTTAGCCTACTGTCTCTGGAAAAATATCAACAGTGATTGATTAGCCTTTAAAAAAAACAACTTTCGTTATGTCCAGATCATGAGAAATTATTAAGTCGTGATCACGAGAAAATAACTTTTGTTATGTCGTGATCATGAGAAAATTGTCGTGATCACGAGAAAACAAAAAAGAAAAATATTAATAATCCATGGCCTCTTAGGACTTCCGTAGACGTCAGACATCACTAGCAACATCAAACAAAGTTGCAAGAAATAATGTTTATTTTCAAACTGGTTTCCCAAACACTCCCCATTCATACATCCATGTCTGGCACTTTTTGAGAAAAATAGGTAGTCCCACACAGTGTTGGGTATAGATGATATGCAACTAATTATACTGAATCAACACTGAACTGACTTGAGCTGAATAGCAACATGATTTGTTAACTGTTTTTAGTAGAGCTGCTTATTGCTGAATCGAACTTGCTTCATAAAGAATGAACTTTACACTGTCATTCAACTGAACTGAACCAACTGAACTGACTGGAGCTGAAAAATGAGTCTTATTGTCTTGCTATAGCAGCTTTATAGCAGAATTTGGATTTGCGTAATTTTTGCAGATTGCATCATTAGCTCTTTTACTTTCTTGTTTATCACTGTAATGCTGCTTTGAAACAATCTTTATTGTATAAAGCGCTATTAAAAATAAAGGTGACTTGAGTGACTAGACTTAATCTGGATTACGTAAGAATATTCCCAAAATTAAGTACTTCTACTTAGATTATATTGCATTTTAAAATGCTCAGATCACAGTTACTTTTTTATTGATTGCATTACGTATTATTCACACAGTAAATTATTCTTAATTTTTAGATTATCCCTAATAATAATAATAATAATAATAATAATTAATAATATTATCTTTATATCAACATGCAGGTAAACAAACAAAATAAATTATATAATTTTACATTTTTATGATTTAAGTATCAGTTTATCATCAACTCATGAACCACCTGCAGTTCTTTCATAAACCCCAGTTTGGGAACCCTTTTACATTTTTATGATTTAAGTATCAGTTTATCATCAACTCATGAACCACCTGCAGTTCTTTCATAAACCCCAGTTTGGGAAACCTTGATGTAATGTGACATTTAATGCACTTCAAGTTGTTGATAACAAAGGATGGAATATATTTTCTTTATCTTTGTATTTATTTATCAATGTGATACAAAACAATCCTATACAAATCAATGTGATAAACAACTTGCGTCAAAAGTAATATAAATGTTATCAGAAATAGTCTAATTAGATTAGAAATTAGAAACCAAAGATAAAACTGAGAAATTTGCTGAGGGAAAGTAAGTAGGCAGCACTGTGATTTTTGACTCGGTAAATAAAGATGCTAAGAATGAACACAGAACAGGTTCTCTCATCCAGACAAAGTGGAACTCACCTCCTGTGAGAGTTTCTGTTGCTGTTGACATGACCCCGGCCCGTGCAGCCAGGCGTAGGGCACTTTAGAACATTTTCATACATTGCAAGAACTTGACAGCAGGCGAGAGAAATAGGGTGGAAGATTAGGAGTTAGAGGCCCACAGTTAGTCATCTGCATTAGTGTGAAACACTCGTCATTATCGCCAGCATGCTCAGAACCAGAGACATCAAACAGTGGCATGCACAGAACTGCTAATGGAAGAACAGTGGCATGCACATGCACCATGCAGCGTGAGTCATGCTAGAAATAACATTCTATTCTATTCTATGTGTATTTCATGTAAAAAAGCCTAGTAACTACTAGTAGTTAAAAAACTATTAATTAGTAGTTTACTTAGAGCAACTTCAAAGTGTACTTCTATAAACTAAAAAGTAATTATACAGTTACTAACAGTATGCTTATATATTCATTAGTAGTATAGTTCACAGTATTGAAGTACAAAAGTAAAACTTAATCATAAACTACAGTAGTTGTGTACTCAAAGTTTACCACCATTACATTGAAATATACTTAAAAGTAGACTTTTATAAACTAAAGAGTAGGCCAATTTAGTCACAAGAAGTGTTGAAATAGTTCACTTAAAATTATACTACTAGTACATTGATTTTAGTATACTTAAAGTACACCTGGATGATATCCTTAAACTGCACTTACATTAACTTTATCAAATTAATTTGAAGTGTATTTCTTTTTTTGTAAGGTTCTAACCACTATAGAGGATCTAATGGGATAAACAGGAACTCATCTCGACACTGACTGGTAATGAAAGCATATGAAACTCACAATATTTACAAATACTTGAATGTAGTTAGTAACAAGGCCAGAAGATATTATTTAAGTATTTAAGCAATTTTTCACTTTATATACGTAATTCATTTAAAAAAGGGGGTATCACTTTATACTAACTTTCATTTACTTTATAAATGAACATTATACCATTCTATAATGCTTACACACCATGTGAACTATTCTATTCTATTCTAGCCATACAGTCAAAGGTATATTTTAAGAATTTAAATTATTACCAAAATAGGAACCAAGTAGTAAACCTAATGTGCCAAAACCATATACAGAAAATAGTAAAGCTCAAAACTTACTTTAAGTATCAAAACTTTTAAAAACTAGGAGTTTACAAGTACACTATACAGCTAGCAAACTAACAGTATACATACACAGTAAGTTCACTTGTAGTTCTGAACACAAAGTTTACCACAGTTACACTTAAAGTACCCTTAATAGTAAAGTGTTTTAAACTACGAATTGAGCAATTAAGTCATAGTAACAAGAAGTATTGAAATAGTACACATAAAAATACATTACTAGTAGATTGATTTTTAGTATATTTACTGTATAAAGTGCACTTGAAAAATACACTTGAACTTATAATGAACTTGAAGTAAAATCTGGGCATCACTTTATAATAATTTTCATTAACTTAAACATTATAATATTCTATAATGATTAACAATAATGCTTAATGCCTAACAAAGCCATACCTTAAAAGCTAATGAACCTGGGAATAACCTTCAGATTCTATTCTATTCTATTCTATTCTATTCTATTCCATCCCATTCCATTCCATTTAAAGTGCACTTGAAAAATACACTTGAACTTATAATGAACTTGAAGTAAAATCTGGGCATCACTTTATAATAATTTTCATTAACTTAAACATTATAATATTCTATAATGATTAACAATAATGCTTAATGCCTAACAAAGCCATACCTTAAAAGCTAATGAACCTGGGAATAACCTTCAGATTCTATTCTATTCTATTCTATTCCATTCCATTCCATTCCATTCCATTCTATTCTATTCTATTATATTCTATTCTATTATGTTTAATTTGATTCCTAGCTGCTAGCTTGAAGATGCTGTAAGTAAAATTTGATGCTTAGTTTAACACACCAGTGCAGTGGATTGTGAGTGATGCAGAAAGACGGTTTCACAGAGAGCTCTGACCCTGATTGCATTCTCATCACTAGCTGAAGCTGTCAGCTAACATTAGCTCATGCATCCAGTCATCCGCAGTGAGGTGCTGCCGCTCTATATTGTTTCAGCTCCGCATTTGTCTTTCATTTGCAGTAGACGCACATTAACAATCAATGAAATCACCGCCCAAACACTGCCTCTCTCTGATCCCAAACTCTATTATTCATCCGCGCATGCCTTTGTCTCCTCTATCCATGACCAACTAAACTCCCTGCCGACAGCAATTAGATTACTGTTCATTAGGACGCTGGAGTGAGGGGCAGAGAGCGTGGGCCAGGGTGAGCAGACCAGCGCTCTT
>NW_015540856.1:612354-633704 GCF_001515605.1 Sinocyclocheilus anshuiensis | reverse complement strand
TCCTCAGCTTCATCATTATCAGCTCCTTAATCCTTCACCCTCATCTTCAACATACTCTGACGTTCATTACCGAGCAGCAGGCAGCATCCGCTACCTCCACTGACTGAGACACATGCCTTTGTGTGTCTGAATGCAATTACAATTTCATTTAAGATTTATACTGGATTTGTATTAAGGTGAGTGTTTTTACTTAAGACAAAAAAATTCTGTGCAACATGATGCATTCAGATTTTTACGTTCTCTCGACTATCGTCTTAAAATTGTCCAAAGTAACACTTCAAAGACAGTTCACCCAAAAAATGCACATTCTGTCATCATTTACTCACCCTCAAGTTGTTCCAAACCTATGAGTTTGTTTCTTCTGCTGAACATAAAAGAAAATATTTTGAAGATTGTTGGCAACCAATCATTTGACAGTAGCCATTGACTTCCATACATATTATTATTTATTTATTTATTTACCCACCCATACTATGGAAGTCAATGGCTACCATCAACTGTGCTCAAAAGAAGAAAGAAACTCATACAGGTTTGAAACACCTTGAGGGTGAGTCAATTATGACATAATTTGTATTTTCAGGTGAACTCTTTCATTAATTTTAATTGGTTTGTTTACTAAATGTAAAATTTAGTAAACAAATAACTTCATATTTCAACTACAATAACCAATAACTTAATTGAGTTAACTACAGATTTCTTGTTCAGCAAATATTCAGTTAGTAACACAATAAACTGATCTGTCATTTTAATAGTTATATATAGATATAGTTTTATAAGACACTTAATATGTGAAGTAAACTCTGCTATTTTTGTTTCTGATCACCTTACAAAGCAAAAATATCAGGGAAGGTTGTACATAGACCTCACCACTTGACACAAATCTCAAGAATGGTGACAAAAAGATGAGCTCTTAACATCACAACACAGCAAATAACTTACAAGTTTAAACAAAAGTCAGCAAACAGCGAAACAAAACTCCTATAACAGTAACAGCATAAATTCTTCATGCTGCAATGCATGCTGGGAACTCACAAACCTTTAACATTTCAGCAATCAATTTGATCAATTGAAAATATAAGTTGGGACAACATCGATAAATTCTGTTGGTTTGACATGGGTTTTATGTAGTTTCAAGAAATTCCCATTTCTTAGGTCCCTTAATGGCGGGTTCACACTGCACGATTTTAGCCCCAATTTTCACTCGCTGACAGTTTTATGGAAATCCCCGACAAATGCCCAAAATCAGAGGTTCATGTTAGTGACAGTCGCGTAGTGTATGTTATCAAAGACGCGATCTGAGAGAAGCGCCGATGTGTCACCGATGCCCGTGAGATATTTAGCATGCTAAATATCTGGATGTGTCGACGACACACAGTCCTGCAGTGTGAATGTGCCTTGACTGGAAATGACATCGGCGATGGCCTACAGCCAATGACAGAGCACAATACAGGGCAAGGGAACGTTTGGGGGGAGGAGTCATAATAGACCTGCAACAGAACATCAGCAAGCAATCATTCTCTCCATATTCTTCTTTGTTTGTTTGTTATTTTTCACGGCAAATCATTGTACAGACAACTTGGACTGCAAGTTTTTTGCAGGCTACCGTTTTTGACAGAATTAAATCCATTCTCACATGAGAATGCCTGTCTCTCGCATGATCTTATGTTATTTTCCATATCGATTCTCGCGTCTGTTTGGTTGTGAAACGTAGTTTGTAGACAAGGCAGAGTTGTTGGCGACAGTGTTAATTTCGTTGACGAATAATTTTCGTCATAATTTTCGTCAACGACATTTTTTTCGCCGATGGCAACAAGACGATAACGAACTAAAACTCTTTTTGAATGACAAAAACTATTCACGTAAACACAGTTGATTACGTCTTAAGTGAACGTAAACAGTAGGGAGAACGTGTATCAGTACACTGCATCCATTGCAGCCGTGCATTCAGTTTTAAAGGGATAGCAGTCTAATTTAGTTGCTATTGTCCCTAGTCATTGATGTTAATCAAGCAACAAAAGAAAGACAGAAAATCGGCATTTTAGTCAAAAGACTATGACTAAAACTAAATCAAAATTTGCTGTCAAAATTAACACTGGTTCTTCCAATTGAGAAGTTGTGTAATGTGTCACCCACCAATCCGTCATGTAGTGCACACACAACAGCAACTAGACATTACCCCAAACAGTTGTGCAGTGTGAGAAGAGCAGCGATCCGAAGACTTTGAAAATCGTGCAGTGTGAATCCAGCATAAACTGGAACATATGTAGTTACTTTTTTTTCTCTCTCTCAGTGAAGGACTCTCAGAACATGGTCCCAAGGTCACTTACAAAGACTCATTTCAATTGACAAAAATGATTGCCAAGATATCCTGTCTGCCATCTTCATGGTCAAGTTTATTAGCAGATTTGGAATATCAAAACTCAAACGACCAAACTGATCATCTGTCCAAACTTGATGAGAACTGAAGATCACACTTAGAATCTTAGAATCCTTTTCAAAAGATTTAAGGTTAAATCCCTCATTTGTTTTTAAAGACAAAAATAAATTGTGGTTACATACCCACACTGTAAAAAATGCTTGTATTCTTTTAGAAAAAAAAATGCAATTACATGCAGTTATGCTGTAAAATAGTGTCAAATGTATGATTTTTGCAGGTAGAAACTATGAATTATTGTATAATTTTTAGTGAAAAACATGTTTTCCCCTATATTTCCCATATTTATTTTCAGTAATGTTCATTAAAGTGTTTAATTACATATTGTGTTCTTAAGTGGATGTTTATTGCATTATTGTAGTGTCATGCGTGTTATCCTGATAATGTTTTGTCTTTGTGTTTATGACCCTGTGCACCATCATGTTTTATGGACAGACCATTTACAAAGAACTCTGATTCACCATGTGGTTTTCTAATGTGCCACCTGTATTATCATGATGGTTATCAGTGCAATTTAAGGTAAAAAAAAAATGGGTCCATTTTTAATAGTTCAAGTAGATCACTATATTATTATTATATTCCTGAAAGACATATATGGTTGTATGTAATATCAGAAATATTGTCACTGTATATTTTACAGTGAATTACTGACAATCACAGTTGTTGTTGTTTTTTTAACATATATTTTTTGACGTTTTTACCATTAATAATTAAATAATAATTAAAAACTACAACAATAATGATATGACATAAGACAAAACATGGTTTTTAATATAACTTGAAGATGCTTACAGGATTATAAAGAAAGAACAGCCACTAAGTGACTCAGGATAACGAACCAAACATTCAGTAAACGTGTGTCATATGTCACGGTCCACACTAAAGTGATGGCCGTCTAAAAATGCCCTTGCTATGCCACTTCAGTGCCAGCTCACAAACTGTCTTGCCATCTGGACACTTTAAAAGCAAATCTTTTTGTTATCTAATTCCAGCCTGTAGTCAAAGCCATCAGTTAGTTTGAATGCCATCTGGTTAATTTGTGGATAAAACACACGCAATTTTTGTATTCATTTTAATGAATCGCATAAAAGAGGTTTGCTCAAGGTGAATGAGAGGAAATCTGTCAGTAACTCTCATCAGATTATAATTATTACAGGTTATTCAACTGGATTTAATTGAGCATCTAAAACAAAATGAGAAATCTAACCAGCTTATTAAACTGGCCTCCATTAAGATAGCATTGTAATTATCAACAGAAACAATAAATGCATTCATGCATGTCTGTGATATTGTGATGGCTGCTCCTCTATTGCGAGAAGTTGTCTCCTAAGCTGAAGGGTAGATGGGTCATTTCCACTATGCAGTACACTTTCATGTCCACATAATATATAATCTTAACACATTCTGACCTAAATTATGTTCCAGGGACACCAAAATATGTTTTACTTACTGTAAATTTTGCCATAAATGCCAGTCAACAAAAAACAGTATATTTAAATATTTTAATAGCCATGTCCATCGCATTGGACAGTAAAAATGCTTGGCAAATAATTTCATGTTTTTTATTTATTTATTTATTTATTTTTTGTTTGTTTTTTAATTTAATGCAAAATATTGTAGGGGGAGACTGATACAGACAGAAATGTCAGAAATGTTACAACCATCCCCAGTCCCCCCATCCGGTGTAAAAATAAGTATTTTTTTGTAGTATTTTGAATATCACTGGCTATTAGAATGTGGTTAAAATAAATTAAAAAAAAGAAAGAAAAAATAAAATTGTAAAGATTCTGTCCTGTTTTCAGCAACACTTTCTTAAAATACAAAAAATGTAAAGTTACAGAGCTGAAAAGGTATTGCATAGGAATGAGCAGATGTTTGTGTTTGTGTGTGTGTGTGTGTTGAGGAGGACGGCATGCAGAATGAACTGAAGACTGGGCCACACAAACACATACAGACACACGGTCAACCAATGATTACGACCTCTTTTCATAAATGCCAGCTTGAAAAATAGCAAAGGTTTAAAGGACGAATGCAAGCACATGTGGCACTGAGGTTTAGAATTTTGTGCTTACTTTCTGGTGGGACTCTGTCTTTATGAGGGCATCCAGACAGGCTGCGATGATGCGGGTACAAACCCGTCACATGACCTGTGCCGTCACAACCAGGTGCTGGACACCGACTCTCTTTTTTCCCTGACCGTGAGGAATCTGAACACACACACAAACACAAAAAATAGGATTAATCACTGATTCATTTGTTTATAGATAAATATGCAAGTGATCTGATGAAGTTAGGTCCTCATTGCAGCTTATTCTGTCCAAGAACTGCCCACTACACAATAACGCTGACCGAAAGGCAAAGCAGCAAAGCAAAGTTATTTTTGCAACAACTGAGGATGAATAAACCTGAAATCACTGATACGATAACAAAAAACAAAACAAAAAAAAACTAAATATTTTTATCAGTGCAAATGTACAGTATTTAGTTTTGACCTTCCAAAAATACTAAACACGTTAAATTTTTGATCAGAATATATTTGAGGATTGTTTCCATGTGCCTCAAGATCTAATTCCATTCCAAAAATACTAAACACGTTAAATTTTTGATCAGAATATATTTGAGGATTGTTTCCTCAGTTGTTTCCATGTGCCTCAAGATCTAATTCCACGAACCTAGAAATGATTTGATCCTGATATTCCCAGGGCATTTGATACTTTGATACTTTAATATTTACTCAAAGAATCATTGCAAATGTAACAAACAATTCCAGTAAAATATACATATAAGTTCAAACTTTAATGTCTACTAAATTGAATTGATTACTAACATAGAATTTACTTTTAAAAAACTTTGCCTGAACTAACTTATTGAATGTAAAAATTACATTTGTTTTTTCCATAGTATTTACTTCACCACAGAATAATTGTTATCAGTTTAATCTGTGTTACAAACTTTATGAATATACACTACCGTTCAAAACTTGGCAGTATTATTAAAAAAAAACTATACCATTTTTTTTTTAATTCTTTTATTGATCAAGGATGCATTAAAATGATCAAAAGTGACAGTAAAGACATTCATAATGTTAAAATAAATGTATAGTTCAAATGAATGTTAATGTTTCTTGAGCAGCAGATCAGTATATTAGAATGATTTCTGAAGGATCATGTGACACTGAAGACTGGAGTAATGATGCTGAAAATTCAGCTGCGCATCATAGAAATAAATTACATTTTAAAATATATTACAATAGGAAACAGTTATTTTGAATTGCAATTTGAATGGTAGTGTAGTTGTGACCTTTTGTCCTTGTTAGTGTTAGTGTAGTTTGTACAGGCAGTGGCTGTCCTTAACCTGGATCTGTATATTCACTGCAGAGGGCATCTCTTCCAGATTGGCTATGTTTCAAACAGAGAGAGAGTGAGTGAGTGAGCGAGTGAGTATGCTACTGTTACCACTGATTAAAATTTTAAGGATGGAGTAACCTGGTAACGGGCATCATGTTGCCTCCTGTCTCAAAGTAAGCTCAAAACAGACAGGAATAGCATGAGATCACATGAAAGATGTGGGCTCATTCTTGGTGAGATTGAAAATAGAATGCAGAGCTACTCACATTTTTGTGCTTAAAATTGTATACAAAAATCCCCATGCAGCAAAATACTGAAGTGCACATCCACTGGACACTTTAAAAATCCACAAGGTCATGGGACAGGATTTATGAATGTCAGTAAAGCGACGCATATATAGATCATACTTTTTTTTAACGATCACAAAGCAATTAGTATTAGTAAGTTAGTAAGTATGCGATTTCGGACGCAACCTAAACATTGCAGATAATTGTTCACTGACTGCCGCAGCTGTAGATACTTTACAGTGCCTTACTATGTTAGTAAACACATCAAAATAAGTGTACTTTAAAGCATGAAAAAAAATATTAACACATAATTATGTAAAATGTCAAATTTAAAGTTAAAGTACTTTTAAGTACATTATTACAAAGTGCACTTTTTAACTTCTCTCTTTAAGTAAACTTAAATGCCCCTTTATTTAATTTATATTGTATTATGTGCAAGTACAGTTTAGTAGTATTTAAAAAAAAAAAAATTACTATTAAGATTTTAAGTACACAGCAAGTAGTACACTTCCAGATTCTAACCATCTAATAAAGCCTGAATCCTCTGACTATCTTGCAGCCATTTCAAAAAGAGAGAAAACAAACGAGAAGGAGAGAGCGCAGCTGAGCCGAGTGGAATACATATTAGAAAGTGCTGGATATTGATTGTGGCTCCGGACAAGCCATGCGTTGCATAGCAAATGGCCCCCATTACCATAGCGTCTGTGGATAATTAATGTGCAGTCAGTGGTCCTGTCGTTTGTTATCGGTCATACTGATACTGTTCAATTTCCATCTCCGCCTTGTGCCTTCTTTAAGGAAGAGCTCTTTCCATAACTGTCAGGCCTCCACACTTTTTATAAATCATAATGCCCCCTGGTTAGGCAGCGTCTGCCGTGACGAGATGTTATCGCGGTGTAATGGTTGAGCGTCCCTCATTATTCTGCCATTAGAGAGATAGTGTCCGACATGCATGCTGGCCAAACATCCTTTCATGCGTGCTGTCAGCCCTTCCTCATCTGGAGAACAGCGGATGAAAATGCTCATGGTTTTTTTCAAAGGGGTCCTATTATGCGTTTTCAATTTTTTCAACTTTAGTTAGTCTGTAATGTTGCTGTTTGAGCATAAAAAAGATCTGCAAAGTTACAAAGCTCAAAGTCCACTTCAAAAGGAGATATTTTATTTAACAGAAATCACTTTTCAAAAACTACAACGAACGACTCGTTTGGACTACAACGCATATTTTCCTGGATTTGTGATATCACAAATATCGACGAATGGGATGAGCCCTGGTTGAGCTGCACTAGAGAAGGCAACGAGTGTTATCACTGTGTCGGAGACACGCTAGCTTTCTCAAGGCAGACGAACTTAGAGTGGTTACAATCATCCGGGTTTAAATCGCGTTCAAATTTATTTGATTTTGACGCAATATTTACACTGAAGCTCGCAGGCGGCTATGGTAAGGGGTCATGACATTTCCCGACCAGGCGCCGAGTGCTGCCAATCACAACACACACTGGCCCAGCTAACCAATCACAGCACATTTCGTATTTCAGAAGGCGGGCCTTCATTTGATACAGGAACTATTCGAGCCGTTCATGCCAGACTGGGCAGAGAGGTGTTGTAATAATGTAAAATATGTGAAAAATAATGTGTTTTTCGAACAACCTAGTATGAGAGCCTGTTCTAGTACACCCCCAAAACAAAATCAAGAATCTTTTTCAAGGCTGGTCAAGACCTTAACTGCCAGGCTCTTAATTGCTGGTGCATTGTCTGACTTGTTTGTTAACATCATTACTGTGATTGGATGTAAAACTTCCTGCTTTATATGCAATAAGTAATTTATTTCATTTGTTACTGTTTTGCTGGGTCAGAAATTAAAGGTGCTGTTTGTCTTTTTTTTTTTTTTTTTGACTGTACTAAAGCATAAAAACACCAAAATATGTTTGCCAATATTTAGGAAACACGCAAAGTTCACAGACTTGTTTCTCTGAGAATCAATGCCACAGCCAGTTATTTTACTTTGAAATTTGTGTTCTGCGTCGGAATGTCTGTTTTTGTTTTGGTCTGTGTGACTCCACCCCCTGCCATTTTACCCAATAGTATTTCAACACCTAGGGTTGCCAGTTGGTGAAGAAAACAGCATATTGCAGCCATGGAGGCCAGCAAATGAACTGGGTCAGAGACTGCAGATTCTACCTGACATAAAAAGCCCTGGAATCCATTGAAAATGTTCTAGGAAAAACAACTCTCTCTGACTGCAGTACCTATTTCAAATGCTAGCTCTCAATGTTACATACTGTACCTTTAACAGGGGATTATGTCATATATGTCACCAAAAGCTGCTTTGAACAATTCTGTTGAATAAATTATTCTGTGACTCCCTCATTTATTGATTTGCCATGTGTTTTTATTTGTTTGCTTATAGAAACCAAAGGAAAGTTCCTACACATAAAATACACTCTGCAATGACGTTTTATTATTTTATCAAGACATTTCTCAGGCAGTAAATATGGATCTTTCAGCTTAATTTGAGAAGTGCTGTTCTAGTCTTGGTTTTGACTCAGTCTTAACCTGCCTTGGTCTTGTCTTTTGGTTTCAACCCTTCAAAGTCTTCGCCTGGTCTTGGTCTACCGGTTACTTATGTAACCTCGGTTTCCTGAGATAAGAGAATGAGCGTTGCGTTAATCACGCTATGGGGAAACTCCTCAAACAACAACACAAACACAATCCTACACAACGCTCCTTCCCTTATCTCAAGGAACCAAGGCTACCTAAGTAGATGGAGTGTTCCCTTTCCAACGGTCTGGCCCGTTGCGTTAATCACACTATGGGGAACACATCCAATCACTATAAGCAAGTGCAGAATGAAGCCGCTCTGCAAGCCCAGCCCCGGAACACCCATACTTAGGGCTCTCCTGTAAGTATGAGCTAATAATGAGACCCGACCGAGGACTACATAACATAACCTTCCCACTTACAAAAGGGGGTTAGGTAGATTAAGCGGACAAAATCCATGCCTGCAGGGCAAGGACATCCAAGTTATAACATCTGGTGAATGTAGATGGCCACACATATATCACCAATACAATTTCTGCTGGACCAAACCCAGGAGGAGGCCATCCCTCTGGTGGAGTGGGCTCTCACTCCCACTGAGGCGTAAGCCAGGGCTATAGCAGCCACTATCCAGCGAGTTAGTCTCTGCTTTGTGACCAGCAGCCCTTTAGAGCAGCCTCCGAAGCATACAAAGAGCTGCTCTGAGTGCCGAAATGGGCCAGAGCGCACAACATACACTTTGTCCAACAGCTCTTGCATAAAAGTTAGCACGTAGGACACATCACTAGAGAACGAGTCCTCATTCCGTGCTGCACACCAGTCAGAAAAGACAGACCATTTAAGAGCATAGAGACTTCTTGTAGACGGAGCTCTAAAAAATGTCTTCTGAGGCAAAGAGGTCCACCTCTGCCTTCACAAAGACCAGACCAGATCATTTGAACCATTTGGGGATGTAGTCTCCATTCTCCTGGAGCTAAATTTCCCCTGGACATCATGTCTGCTCCCTGGTTCAGTCTGTCCAGCACATGAACTGCTCTTAGTGAGAGGAGTTTGCCCTGTGCTCCCTGTTGGGATCAAGGAAGTAGCGGCTGAAAAAGCCCGACTTGCTGCTCGCTAGAGGAACCGCTTCTACGGCTCCCTTTGCAAGCAGTGTTTGCACTTCAGACCGGAGAATGTGAGTATCATTGTCCCGTACCAAAGTTTGAATAATACCTCTGAAGCAAGGCAGCCTGTGAGCAAACTGAGGTGGGTAACCTCGTTCTATGATGTTTAGAACCCAACTTGACACAAGCTTTCCAAGCCTGAAGCCAAATGGCAAGTGGTCTGAGTTTGTCGAGGGGCACTTCACCACACGGGGGCAGGGAACTGTCATTCATGGTAATGAGGAGAGGAGAAATGCACTTTTGAGTATGTGGGTCTGCTATCACAGCGGTAGTTTGTTTGGGCAGGTGCTGAATGGGGAGGACGAGCCCAACTTGAATGGAGCTTCTATCGCTCTGTGTTGAGTGGAGGGATGGAGAGCGGGTACAAGACTTCTTCGAGGAAGTTCTGGCCTCAACGAGAACTGACCCTCTCCTCTTCCTCTCTGCATTTGGAACAGGATTGTTTCTGAGGCTCAGGGTCCAAAATCACTCTGGGGCGGGGAACTTGACGCCTAGGAAACAAGTAGCGTTTTGCTGTCCTGGGGCGCTGCTGAAGCCCAGGCTCAGACTTAGGTTGGGGCTGAGGTGGCACCGGTTTGACAGGCTGCTGAGAAACTTGTAACAGCCGCCGCACTGGAGCACTTTGGCAGGAAGTGAAGCATTGCCTGCGATGACTTCTGTGCCACTGTAAACCAGTCGGCAAACCCTTCCACGGCAGGGCCAAACAGTCCTTTGGGAGAGACTGGCAAGTCTAGGAAGGCGACCTTGTCAGCATCCCTGATCTCGGTTAGAATCAGCCAAAGATGGCGCTCCAGCACCACCAAGTTGGCCATGGCCTTGCCAATCGCCTGCGCAGTGGCCTTAGTAGTGCTCAGAGCCAAGTCAGTTGCTTTGCGCAGCTCTTTGAAGAACTCTGGCCGGACTCGTCCATTAAGCGCTGAGCCAGCCACTGAATAAGCCCTGTTCGCTAGGACTGACGTGGTCCTGCAGGGCTTAGATGGGTGCGCTGCATAGGCTTTTAATCCCAGGGCCGATGGAGGGCACAGATGCTCAGCTTCCAGAGGGGGGAGCTTGCTGTAACCTCGTTCTTCAGCGCCATCAACAATGCTGAGAGCGGCAGAAGTGGAGGGATTAACATGCACCGAGTAGGGGGCACATCACATCCCGGTGAGTTCCTCGTGAACAGTCAGAAGGAATGGGGCAGGCCGCTGGCGGGAGGATTGTTGACGGCGCCCTTTCAGGAACCACTCATCAAGGAGGCCGTGGACAGCTCTTCCGGAGCCGAGCAAGCCAGGCCGAGATCCTCCACAGCCTTGGTTAAAACGTGGATCAGCTCACGGTCCATGCTGGGGCGTGTTGTTTGCGTCAGAGGAAGGGTGGCGGGGTCTTTGCGAGAACACGCCCACTCTTCTGCATCTGAAGCCGTCAACAACATAGAGTCATCCATGACAGCTTCCTCCTCCTATCCGCTGAAGGAAATCAAGCCACTTGCAGCTGACAAGGGGGCGCTGATCCTCACGTGTGAAGTACACTGGTGAATCAAGGCATTGAGGGGAGATTGAAGCATGCAGGACCTGAGCCGGCGTGATTTCACTCGAGCCCGGGGTTTGAGCCTGGCTACTCCGTTGTTTCTTCCTCCAATGTAAGGGGGGAAGTGGGAGAGCAGGCCGGGGAGGACCGCCTTCATGGAAGAAAGCGATCCGCGAGCGGAGAAGGGCGAGACTTATGTTCTCGCAGTGAGAACATTCCACCTCGGTGATCGCAGCCTCTGCGTGGGCGCTGCCCAGACAGACGACGCACTCACCATGCCCATCTGCATCGTGCAGGGAACCCCTGGGAGCCACACTCGTGGCATGACATTTGCAAAAACGCCACAGTGGAAATTTGCTCATAAAATATGTTCTTTTTAAAAGCCGGATGGTCACAGGGGAAGGCGTCAAGCTTCTTCCGCTGCCGGTGGCTTCTTCTCACGGCGGTGAGCTTATGTCCTCTCTTCTCTTCAGCTTCTTGCTTGCAGAGTCAGCGAGGAGATGATCTTCATCACTAAAGGCAGGGCTGTATCGCACCCGTGCTACAGTGGTAAATTTATTCATCGCACAGACCAGTTTTTCCGCAGCACGTGCGACATATATGTCGCACTTTACTGCCCTGAAAGGAGAACATTTTGACAAAATGGCAATTAGAGCTGACTTATATAGCAGTCAGCTCCACGCCTTTTAGCGAATTGAAACACCATTGGTTCGTGCAGATACATGAACGTGATCAAATCAGGCTTCAGTATCAGAGTAAACAGGAGTTTCCCCATAGTGTGATTAAAGCAACCGTTCGAAAGGGAACTACATATAGTGACCATCACTGTCACCATTTTGAATCAGTATTGTTATAATTAGTATAGTTATAATAAACTAAAACTAAAAAATGAAAATGGAAAACTCTAACAACATTATGTCCAGATTATTATTATTTTAATTAGTGCTGAAAAAAAAAGAAAAGAAAAAAAATGGTCCCACTTTATATTAGGTGTCTTTAAATACTATGTAGTTAATAATAAAGCAATTAATTATTAGGTAAGTGTACCTATTTTGTTCATGTTAAATTTCAAAACACTTTTGCTGCTATTGAGGTGGGATACGGGTAAGTTTAGGGACATGTTTGGTGGTATGGTTAGGTTTAAGGGGTAGAAGTAAGCTCAACAGTGTAATTATAGATGTAAGTACAGAAATTAATTATAGATGTAATTACAAGATGGTATTTTCAAATTTAAGTACAATGTAAAAACATGTATTTACACAATAAGTGCATTGTATCAAATTTTAAATTTAAATGTAAGTACATTGTGGTTAAAGACATGTAATATAAATTTGGTCCAATTTTATATTTTTTGAGAGCAAATGCAAAAATATAGATATATGTTGAATATTGTCCAAATTTGGAAAAATACGGAGCTATAAATTTGTGGCCTTAATGAAGCAGAATAATGAAGGCACGTTGTCCCCAAACTCGTAAGACAAATCATTTCAAGTGCTGGTTGTGTATTATGTAATATAAGATTACCTTTAAGGTAGTAGGGCTTCTTTAGACCATCGTGGTGCAGGCGCGCTTTCCGCTCCTCTGCATAGCTGTGCCGCAAACCATGCTCATGCAAATGCAGTCTGTCTCTCCTGACTGCTTCCGAAGCCATTTTTTCCTGCAAAGCTTTGGTCCTCTCTGTTTCCAGCGCTATGGCCTTCTCCAGCAGTGACAGGTTGCCTTTGGTCATGTCGAAAACATCCTCTGAGCGGTCCGAAGTGACGGAGGTGGTGTCTTCATCACAGTCCTGGAAGCCCTTGTGCTCTGTGGCGCAGCTGGAGAAAGTCTTGGAGCGTGGGCTGAGCTGCTCCTCAAGCTTCATCAGGTTGACCATGTCAGAGTAATTCCGCTCGAGGACATCAGGACTCTGATGCTGATGCTGCAGTTGGGCTTCTTGATAAAGCTGATGAGCCTCCTGGTAGGGATGCATATAATTAACTGATAAACCATTAACCGACAGTAAGATTTTTGAACGATTACTACTACTCTATCTGTTAAACAGTTAAAAAGTAACTATAGGCCACTTAAACACTGCAGCTAAATTTGGTTGTCAATTCAATGTTTAGTGCTGTAATCATGTTCTGAACATAAGTGGCAATAGAATTCTACAACCGAATTAGTGGTGCATTCCATTTGAACTCGAAAGTCAGAAACTCAGAGTTCCCAGTGGAAACAGGAACGTCTTCTCAAGTCAGAAACTCAGAGGAGCTGCAAAAACCCTGACCTCAGAATCCAATATGACGGCTCAGCACATCAACATGAGGGAAACACAAGTAATATATTGTTTATTAGCACTTCTGTTTGTCTCAATAAACCCAGCATAGTATTATCCAACCACTATTTGTGATAACATGATATTTCAATACGTCTGTGCAAAATACTGCTTTTTATGTGTTCGCAAAACGACTGGTATTGCTATCAATTGGACTCGTCCATCTTGTGTACTTGTGTATAGGAATGCAGTCAACTCTTGTGTGATGTCATTCCTAACTCCGATTTACGAATTCCGAGGTAAATGGAAAGCAGTATAACTCCTGAAAATTAAGGTAGTGGCATCCGCACTTACAAAAATTCCACACAATTTGTACCGATCCAAACTGACTAACTAGTAAATACTAGATGTATTTAAACATGCATCAGAGATGTGTCTCTGTTCTGTATGCGCATAGCAAAAAAAAAATAACAGAGAAAGAGGTATGAGCCTTGACTCATTAGTGTTGCCAGATCTTCTTACAAAATAAGAACAAACCCATAATAAACCTAAATAAATGTACATGCTTTATATTGGAAATAAGAGCAGAAAAGTGCAATCCACACCTGCCCAGTTTAATAAATCCATAGACTAGATCGCTTTATGAGCCATGCCCAAAGACACTTATAATAAGTGTACATGGCAACACTGAATGAAAGTACTCTGCGGTTTAATCGCAATTTTAGCCATCGCAATTTTGAGAGTGAGCTCTGTTCTGTACACACAAGAAATTATAATTTAGGGTACTCACTCCAGTATTTAAATGAGGCTGTCACTCCTGAAACTTTACAGTGTGTATATGGCCTTTATTTAAATTTAAACAGGACTGCAATTTACACACTGCAATTTACAGGACTGACAACCACATTCACTATTTAAGAAGTACAATCTTTACTCATTTGCACATTTTGACACAGGTCTCTCTCTTTCCATAGTTGTGCGCGCTCACTAGCCCACAGGGCCTAAATAGACTGTGTTGCCAGATGTTGCAAGGAAAAACACAAACAAAAACAAGCCTAAAATAAACCCTAAAAATTTTAAATGCATGAAATAAAATGAAAATATCACAAGCTGCAACTGCCCACATTAAAAACTCCATACAGTGGCTCACTTTAAGAGAAGAGTACGAACAGCAAGCCCAAAGACACTTATAGTAAGTGGACATGGCAACACTACAAGAGTGAACATAAACAAAACACAACACGCTCTGTCAATGGTGGTTTCGTTAAAATTGTTGGACGTAACAATTCTTTGGTTGCTAATATTACTCCGGTAAAAAAGCAGATACTAAACAGCCATCAGATGCCTAAACATTTCTCTGGTTACCAGTGTGACAATCATCATAGTTTCGCAGTCATGGAATGATCATTTAGGGGATTCACTCCTAGGCATTATTCCAATGCACATAGCACACTTGGTATAGCACAAATACATAGCACATAGCACAAATATACATTTCAATATTTTTCCTCGCAGTTATATAATTGGGTAATTATATTACATTCGCCATCGTCCTCAGTCATCTCTCCTTACTCTGTTTATGTGGTAAGTGAAATTTTATGTACTATAATGTAACAGGCAACCATTACACCATGTCTACACTGGACGCAACAGTTGTCGTGTCACGCCGCGCCGCATCAGCTAAAGTCTGTCTACACTGGACACGACAAAGTGAACGTTGAAAATCATTTGAAATTTGTGTCAGCACGTCATAAACAGAACGTGGCAGCAGTTTACTGTCGGGGATTTGTCGTGTCACGCCGCACCGCATCCAGTGTAGACAGCATCACTGATTATAATGAGTTCTATAGACTGATCTATATATAATAAATCTCTATTATAGATCAGTGGTTCTATAGTATTTTGTCGCGCCGCGCCACTCGCGCCCGGTGTAGACACGGTGTTAGGAATCTTGTTTTCCCTTATAAGGATTCACGCTTCGGTGCTTCAGCGCTGCAGTTGCGTGATGACGTGACCATGTGTGCATCCTCATTTTCTGTTAATGATACTATTTGCACATGTAAAATTTATATGAAGAGAAAAAAAACATTTAATGGTATCTATAATGGGTCACAGAAAACCGTTCATTCTCTAATTTAATTCTGATTTAACGTTCTTGTCAGTTAATTGGCAGTTCCCAACTAACAAAAAATGCTCTGAGAATGTTTTGATGACGTTTGCATTTAGTTCTCTGAACATTTTTGTTGTTGTAAATGTTTAAAAAAACTTTTTTTTTTCTTTTTTATTCAAACTTTAACAAAAACATTAAGGGAACGTTTCATTTTAACATTTTGCAAACATTATGGGAACATTACTTTTGAATGTTCTCTGAGCATGGTAAAGTAGTTGGTAGTTAGAACATCTAAATAAAAACGTTTCAGAAAAAAAAATGTCGCTTGAATGATACATAAAGAACATCGTTGGAACTTTATGAAAGACCAGATAACTTTGAATGAACGTTCTATTAATGTTATTGACAGAACGTATGTTCATAACTTTGTGAGAACCTTGCCATAACATTCACCAAAGCTCTGAGAACATTCCTTTTTAGCTGGGTTAACGTGCATTGGCTATCGGTCAAGAAAAAGAAAAAAAAACTCAAAACAAATCCCTACCTGCTGGTTATTGTGGAACCGCTCGGTTGGCTTGGTCTCACTTAGCTTGCGCGCCAAGTCAAAGCACTGGTTGCGAAGACACTCCAAACTACTCAGACAAACTTCCTCGTCACTCTTCTCTGCCATTTGGCCATTACTGGAGGGTTTACCACAGTTACCACTGAGTCCATTACCTGTGGATCCATTTCCGTTGATGTTTCCACAGTCCGTGTTCTCGCTCCCATCGTCCTGAAAAGGCTTTTCGTGGAGGTTTTCTGAGAGCGTGACTCCATGACCCTGTGCCAGGAGCTTTAGAGAGTCCACAGTCTCCCTTACCACATCACTGTTGATGTCTAGACTCAGCTCACCTTTCCTTGAGCCCTCCTCATCCTCATCTTCTTCATCCTCTTCATCTTCTTCTTCCTCCTCCTCTTCCTCTTCTGCGCTGTTTGAGGAGTTGCTGTTCATCTCGGACTCAGTCATGGCCCGGTAAGCGGCGTCCTCTGCAATCTTGCCAAGGTTAAGCAGAGATTTGGCCACCAGTTCATCGTAGTTGTCATATTCATCGTTGTTGTTGTTGTCCTTCTCCATGGAGGGGCTTGTTCTGCTGGGACTGCAATTCATATTGTCACTCTCTGTGAATGACAAACAAATTTTGCAGCTAAATAGATACATCTTGGTTCAATTGCGTTGTCCAAAACAAAGTTTCATTCCACACCCAACCACTTGTTTGACTCTGAACCACATTTGCATCATGGCCATAACCACTTCAAGGCTCCAATATACAAATTTTCCATTGTTTCTACTATAAAGCGGGTGTCCAGTGAGTTCATGTGTTTATGAACATCTGACCTCAACAAACTGAACAGAGGAAATTAATCAGAGAAGATTTCCACATCAAAGAGGGCGGAGCCCCAGAGGCACACCTACCTTTTGCATCATCACAACAGACCAATGGGGTTCAAAGGTGTTTACCAGCCAGCAAACTTTTCCAAACATTTTGCTTTGGCAAGATGCTTTAAACTCCTAAAGCGAGCTCCAAACAAACGTAGTTTTGGCCTGATTTTATTCAAAATAACATCACACCTGTTCACACCACACATTCTTTGATTTCGTTTAAAGTATATCTTTAGACATTAGACATTATTTCCCTAAATAATTAGAAATGGCCAATTGGCCCTCACGATATTTTATATTCTTGATGCTGCTCTGTTTGTTGTTAGGATGGCAAAAAGTTAGATTTTTTGGTTGTTCACTTGTCAATGTCAAACTATTTGAGACGGCCAATCAAATAAAGGTGGGTTTACTGTTCATAGAAGTCAGCACAATGCTTCAGTTTTAACAGTAAAAGAGTATAAGTAGTACGACAAAAGTAGCTAAACAATTAATATTTGACAACTGTTTAACTATAGAAATGTTAAACTAATATAGGGATGCAAACTATTTTGACATTTGTTTGTCAAATTTGTCAAATATAGGCTAAATCATTTACTCAATGAATATAATTTATGACGGAATGTGACAAGACAACAAACATTTTGCCATTTTGTGTTTTTGACATATTAGACATTCAAATAAGAGTGTGTGCAGTTACTATTTGTAAATAGTTCAAACCGATTATTTTACAAGCGGGTCATAGAGGAGAAACAATAATGTACAGTATGTGAAAATTATGTGTTTTTTTAACCTTAAACCGCATAAACACATTTCATTACACCAAATACATAAAATAATGTTCTTATTAGCAACATCATATGACCCCTTTAAAGTCCACCAACGTAAATCTACTCTCCTGTCTGGTTTGTTTGTCGGACAAAATGGCAGATTCTGCGTTGAGATTGGCCAGATCTCCTGTCAATCAAACTCCCGGCGAAGGGTCAATTTCACAAAAACTGGCAATGGGTTCAGTGAACATACACCAAAAATATGTGCCGCTTTCACATCTCTTGTGAAAATTGCCCCAGAGGACTTCAGTATAAAACCTTTGAAAGTTGGCTAGAAGATCAGGAGTTACTTTTAAATCAAGAAAACTAAAACTGTATGAACACTCAGAAGAACAACGGGTCGATAATAAAGAAAGAGCTGCATAGAACTTAAAATAGAGACATGTTAGCTAAAAAAAAAAATATATATATATTAAATATTTTGTTGACAGAGCAAAAACTTATGAATATCAGCCTGCCTGTGATTATCTGTGCCATTATGTCCAATCACAACCATGCTGATTTTCCTAACAACGAAATCTAATTATTTTCACAATATTTAAGTGTGCTAATGTCATTAGCTTAGTTTCATGCTAGCAATAGAATGTTAGTCAAGTGCAAACTGTGCAGTGCTTGACTTGCTGTCAGTGAAGCTGTGCCTGTGAAGAGCGAAATCAGTTACTTATAAGGTTCTAATTTAATTAACGCCATCGACAACTGTTCATGCAGTCAGCTCACTAGGTTTTGAGACAAAGCCAATATCTTAGGTAAGAAAACACAGCACAGAAAACAGGGTTAATGCCAATGCATGTGGGAGTTTGATTGTTAATTAGACTAGAAGGCTCTGTCAGGTCTGACTGGAGAGCGCTGCCCTGCCATATGTGGCTGGCTGAGCTGTCTGAAGTGGATAAGACATGTCTGAGACACATCTCACGCCTACTCCCTGATTTAGCAGACATCCACAGACCACCAGAACCGACCCACCAAAACCGAAACAATCGGTTCCTCAAGGTCCCTGTGTCCCAGACCAGCCTTTTCGGCGACACAGTTGAGAACATGGCCCAGCAGTTCTCGGCTTCACAGGAGCAGACTGAGGCGATCTGACGTTCTGCTGCCTCCACCCATCCGCTGGCCACAGCGATGCAGCCTGCTCGTCGCTGAGGGCGGCCCCCTGCATCCACCCCCGCTCCCGTGCCACATCTGCAGCAGCCTCAAGCAAGCGGCGCCGTGGAGCTGGGCGTAGGCAGGCCGCCCTGCCCGTCCAGGCCGCCGTCAACCTGGTGGTGAGCAGAAGAGCAAGAGGCCTCGGGACGGGCAACCCAGAGAGAGAGGGAACTGCTCTTTGGGGGATGGTGAATGCACCTCTCCCTCCCCCGGAGAAAGGTCGGGTGGAGAATCTGGTTTCCAAAAATCTCGACAGGAGAGCAGTTTTCTCTGTCTCTGGGTCCCAAGAGGGCATGGAGATTTGCAGACGGACCAACACCGGACCACACTACCACCTCGCTTCCCCATCGCGGGTACATTGGTGGTCCCGCTGGTCCAGTTTGTGTGGTGTCTGGGTGCCTGGCTACCCAAACCGCCTCGTTGGCTACTGTGGACCTTCAGACTCGGCTATGCGATTCAGTTCGCCCGGCGTCCCCCCAAGTTCACTACCTTGACGACTGACTCGTACTAGCTCAGTCTCAGAATCAGTTGTGTGCACACAGGGACTTGGTGCTTTCGCATCTCAGCCAGTTGGGCCTTTGGGTCAACGGGGAAAAGAGCAAACTTTCCTTGGCGCAGAGGATCTCTTTTCTCGGTATGGAGTTGGATTCGGTCGAGCATGCCTCATGCAAGGATGCGCTCAGTCGGTGTTGAACTGGCTGAATATGTTCTGCCATCTCTGGCTGTGTCTGGTTGATATGAGGGACGCCGACAAAGTTCGGTTCCTTAATGCCCCTGTGTCTCTGTGAGCCTTCTCGCACAGACCATGTGCAAGGTCAGGGAGGACGAGGAGCAGGTCCTGCTTGTGGCGCCGTATTGGCCCACTCGGGCCTGGTTCCCCGAACTAATGCTCCTCGCGACAGCTCCTCCCTGACAGATTCCTCTGAGGAAGGATTTACTGACTCAGAGACGAGGCACCCTGTGGCACCCACGTCCAGACCTCTGGAAACGTCATGTCTGGTCCCTGGATGGGACGCGGAGGTTCTAGGTGACCTACCCCAAGAGGTAGTTGACACCATCACTTCGGCGAGAGCACCATCTACGAGACACGCTTACGCCTTAAAGTGGAACCTGTTCGTCGAACGGTGCACTTCTCAACGGGAAGACCCCCGGAAATGTCCGATCAGAGTTGTGCTGTCCTTTCTGCAGCAGGGTTTGGCGCGAAGGCTGTCTCTCTCCACCCTTAAAGTCTATGTGGCTGCGATTGCTGCCAACCACGACCCCATGGAAGGAAAGTCGGTGGGGAAGCATGGCCTGATCATCAGGTTCCTTAGGGGGGTGAGAAGGCTAAATCCTCCACGGCCCCCATCTATACCCTCTTGGGACCTGTCTCTAGTGCCCAATCAGGGTCGTGCTTTCCTTTTTGCAGCAAGGGTTGGAGCGAAGGATGTCTCCCTCCACCCTTAAAGTCTATGTCGCTGCGATTGCTGCTAATTATGACCCTGTGGAAGGGAAGTCGGCAGAGAAGCATGACCTGGTCATCAGGTTCCTTAGGGGGGCGAGAAGGTTAAATCCTTCCCGGCCCCCATCTATACCCTCTTGGGACCTGTCTGTAGTGCTCGAAGCACTACAGCAGGGCCCGTTTAAGCCTTTGCAATCAGTTGAGCTGAAGTTTCTATCAATGAAAACTCTTCTCCTGCTTGCATTGGCCTCCATCAAGAGGGTAGGGGACCTGCACGCATTTTTGCACACATACTGCCAGGTAATCCTGAGGCCTCGGCCCAGCTATGTGCTCAAGGTTCCCACTACTCCCTTCAAGGATCAGGTGGTGAGCCTGCAAGCGCTGCCCCTGGAGGAGGCAGACCCAGCCCTAGCTTTGCTTTGTCCCATCCGAGCATTGAGATGCTACGTCGACAGGAAGCAAAGCTTCAAGACCTCAGACTAGCTCTTTGTCTGTCATGGAGGCCGGCAGAAGGGGAATGCCGTCGCTAAGCAGAGAATGGCCCACTGGATAGTGGGTGCCATCACCCTGGCTTATCAGGCACAGGGTGTGCCTTGCCCATTCAGGTTGTGAGCTCATTCTACTAGAAGTGTTACATCCTACTGGGCGCTGGCTCGTGGTGCCTCGCTGGCAGATATTTGTAGAGCTGCAGGCTGGGCGACCCCCAACACGTTCGCTAGATTCTATAGCCTTCGTGTGAAGCAGGTATCCTCCTGTGTTCTCACCTCAAAAGGGTAGAGGCACTGAGTGGCCCCGGTTTAGTGTCGGCTTGCTGAAACCACTCCAGAGTGTCCATACTGTAGACCCTGTCGAGCTTCTCCATCCCCTCGGCAGCCAAACGGGG
>NW_015540856.1:592886-612241 GCF_001515605.1 Sinocyclocheilus anshuiensis | reverse complement strand
TTCCACAGGACACTGGAAGGGGCAGTATCCGTGGCACTTTGGTAGGGATCCCAATTCGTCGGTCATCCGATGTGATGTCGAGAGTGACCGACTGAAAGGGAACCACAGCTGGCACATCATTATAATATTAAAGGTTAAAATTAATTGATTTGTAAGCTACTTACATATAAATTACACACAAGGAAGTTTTTATAATAACGCTATAATAAATGTTGTTTTGTTTTGCTGTTAAAACACTTTATATTAGTTAACATGAAATAACATTTAACAATACTAATACTTTTCTAGCATTTATTAATCTTACCCCCGGTTTCACAGACAAGGCTTAAGCCTAGTCCCAAACTAAAATGCTTGTTTGAGCTGTTTTAACTGAAAGCAACTTGCACTGACATATTAAGATATTGTTTTGTCTCAAGATGCACACCAGTAATGTTTTTTTTTTCAAACGCACGTTTATAAAAGCCACTTAAATGCTCTAATTTAGTTAAGGCCTAATCCTGGCTTAATTAAAGTATCGATATTTGGTGCCAGCGTATCGATTCTCGTATCGCACAGAGAAGGACGACGATATATATCGCCCTATTGATATTTTTCCCACCCCTATTGTAAAGTGTTACCAAAATGTCATTAATGACATACCTCGCTTACGTCAAAGAGCGCTGGCCTTCTTGCCCTGAAGTCTTGGATCATGGGTGTGTCACGGACCACTTCATATCTTCTATATGAAAATGTATTTTCTATTTTCATCCTAATGGTCTCGCTGTTGTTGTTTTTCTTCACATCTGAAAGAAGTGCCACTCAGGTTCTTGAGGCTCTCATCAGATTCTCTGGTGGGATGAGGGGGGCAGTAGTTTACTTCCGAACGGCGTGCTTTTTAATGGCAGCAGCAGCACTTGTTTTGCCTGCTGGTTTGTGCTTAACAGAGTTTACAAGTACCTCAGGGCATCCAAGCTTTCTTAGTTGAGTGCGATAAATTGCAAGTTAATTTTTTAGGCCAAGTTTCCAACCAGCATATCCAGTCAGGGAGCCTTTCTCTGTGAGACAAGGGTGTTTAGATATGAGGGCCTCCCCAACGGTGTTAAACTCTTTATCAGTGGCATAAACTTTGTATTTGATAATTTTTTGAACCAGGCCTTCAAGAATGTTCGACTTCAGTTTAGGCTGTACCACCGCTGAGCGGCCAGGTCACCGGCTCGGCTCCTCAGCGAAAACCTGAATATGCGCTGCACCTGTTGCCTACTTATACTCACGCTGTGATCAGCGGCAGCTGGATGCAATAATCACATGCCAATGTGCATTGGCTCGTTTAGTTTACACTCTAAGCGAGATCCCAATTCGTCGGTCATTCGACGTGACATCTCCGTTCCCGCCTTCAGGGATCGAGGGTTACATAAGTAACCGAGACGTTCTACTGAACTTTCTATTCATCAAATAAACTTGAAAAAATACTGCTCAGCTGTTTTCATAATAATAATAAATGTTTTTTGAGCAGCAAATCAGCATATTAGAATGATTTCTGTAGGACCATGTGACACTGAAGACTGGAGTAATGATGCAAAAAAAAATCAGCTTTGAAATCACAGACATAAATTACATTTGAAAATAAATCGAAATAGAAAGCAGTTATTTTAAATAGTAAAAATATTTCACAATATTACTGTTTTTGCTGTATTTTGGATCAAATAAATGCAGCCATGGTGAGCAGTAGAGAATTATTTAAACAAACATTAAATATCTTACTGTTGAAAAACTTTTGACTGGTAGTGTAAATAATTTTATGTAAGTAGTCCATAATAATGGTATAAAGATTCATTGACTTACATTACAAGCTACCAGAATTTCATCGTGCTTTTTAGTCATATAAATATTAGCATCTGTACCATAATGCATATTTTTCCTCAGTTTTGGCCTCTGAATAAAGTTGAGATGTTTTTTCCTCCTTGAGTATGAGCTCCGTATCATACTACACTGTATAAAGTGATAATCTGCAATTGTTACCAAGGTAAAGAGCCTTTTACCTGATTTAACTCATAAATAATATTTTTGTTAGTATAAATTACTGTATAATAAATCAAATGTCCATCTTTTGTGGATTTATTCAAACTCACCTATTTCTTGAATTTGCTCCTCATCCTCTTGCTCATCTTCCTCCACCTCATCCTCGTCTTCATCATCCTCCCCCTCTCTTTCTTCTTCTTCTTCTTCTTCTTCTTCTTCCTCATCTTCCTCCACCAATTCCTCTTCTTCCTGCTCCACCTCTTCCTCTTCTCCATTAATCACTTCTACCTCTTCCTGTTCATATTGGTCCTCATTGTCTGTATATTCCTCCTCCGCTTCCTCTTCGTCTACCTTTTCCTCTTCCTCCTCCTCATCCTCTTCCTCATCTTTTTCATCCATCTCCTCAATTTTGTGCGTGTTATAGCATTTCTCCATTGACTGTTGGTCTATAACTGTGAGAAACACCTTCCTCTTGGGCGAGGGCTCCAGGGCATGACTCTCCAGGGGTTTTCTCTTCTTGGCGACAGGACAGCCATACACACTGGACATGGAGAGATAAGAAAAGGGCAATTAACAAGCTGGCTTGCGATTTGCTGGGCTTTAGCACAGTCCATTGTGCTCAAGACCAGGCTACAGCATTTACGCCGCACAGGCTGAAGGAGTTTTGAATTGGGACAAATACAGCAGGCTGCATGCCAAATCATTTATGGGTTACACTAATGGAACAATCAATAGACCTTAGTCAGGGTAGACGCCATTTTTAATTTGCAGTGAATGACAACAAGACAATATGGCATATTATGCTAATTTACAAGTGAATAATTTTATTTTGGGGCTCTGCTAGAACACATTTACATGACTTCAAGTTTAATAAATACATTATTTTTCGTCATACTGCAGCACCTTTTTTCACCCTCTGCTCTGTTTTAGTTCCTGTCTCTTTAAATCCCACCTTTCCAAAAAGCCCAGTCTGCTCTGATTGGTCAGCTGGCACAGTCTGTTGGTCAAGAGGTGATTGGTCAAGAGCTTGTGTTGGAAATGTAAAGCCCCTTAACATAATAAGATTCAGCTCAGAGGCTTAATGAGCAGCTGTAAACATTTTAATCTACAGGATATAGAGTCAGTATTGGCAGTTAATAAAATGGTTTTTGGCCTTACAGCGAAAATAAATAAATAAAGCAAGGCAGGACTACAAACAATGTATTTCAGGGAAGTGTTTTCTGTTGAAGAGATGAACTCCCTATACGCCGACTTTATGCTTTGTAACTGGTCAGATTATTTATAAGCACAAACAGCTATATTACACACTAAAGGCAGTAGTGTGTTTAGGCACCACACAAACCACACAATAGTGTGTCTACTGAGGGGGACCGCGATGGCGGTAGGCAGTAAGAGTCTCCACCACTTTACACAACAGCACGACCTGCTAAACAGATTATATGACTGACCATCTGCTTAAATTTTTATTCATTCATTTTTTATTATTATTTTTAAATTAAATATTACATTTACAGTAAATATACTGACTATCCATAATCAAATAACCTCAATTATTATAACATGCATAACATTTTGTGTTTCAAAAAGTCTAGAGTTTTGTCATATTTATGTTGTTATTTGAATAAATCTATCTAATAGGTAGCAATTCACTTCATGATAAATAATGTGAAATACAGTAGAATAATACTGAATAATAATTCCAATACAATATACCTATACAATAGTTTGTGTTGAATTCCTGTCCATTAAATCACAAATGCCCTGGTAACTTTAACAATCAAGTACTCTCTCTCTCTCTCTCTCTCTCTCTCTCTCTCTCTCTCTCACACACACACACACACACACACACACACACACACACACACACACACACACAACACCTTGCAGCTGTGATATTAAGAGGTGATAAATTAATTGCATTTTATACCTTCAGCAAATATATATTTTATAGATCCTCCCAGCAGCAGGAGCAGGTGTATTGATCCAGTGTTCAGTCTAGCAGACATGAGTCCTTTTCATTTGAGTCAGGGAGAATGAGTACCAACCAATTTCCTTTAAAGGTGTAATTCTCCCAAAAATGAAAATCCCGTCATCACTTATTCACCCTCATGTTGTTCCAAACCTGTATGTGTTTCTTTCTTCTGCTGAACACAAAAGAAGATATTTTGAAGAATGTTGGAACTCATACAAACTCATACAGGTTTGGAAAAACTTGAGGGTGAGTAAATGATGACAGAATGTTAATTTTTCAGGCCGTCTGACCATTTTTCTATCTATATATATATCTATCTGTCCATCCATCCATCATCTATCAATCATCTTTCTATCCATTCATCCAGAGGGAGTGAATAAGCAGTGCTCTTCTCCACCCTCAATACCACGACTGAGGTGAGACCCTTGAGCAAGGCACTGTACCCCCAACTGCTCCCAGGGCACCGCAGCAATATGGCTGCCCACTGCTCCGGGTGTGTGTTCAGGTTAAATGCAGAGCACAAATTCCGAGTATGGGTCACCATACTTGGCCACACGTCACTTCACTTCCATCCATCCATCCATCCATCCATCAGTCATCTTTCTATCCATCCATCCCTCCATCCATCAGTAATCTTTCTATCCATCCATCCATCGGTCTACATATCTATGTATCTATCAGTTCATCCATCCATCCATCCATTATTTTTCCATTTATCAATCATCTTTCAATCCATCCATCCATCATCAGTCATATTTTATTCATCCATCCATCATCTGTCCATCCATCTATCATCTTTCCATCCATCCATCCATCCATCCATCCATTCATCCATCATCTATCCATCTATCCATCCATCATCAATCATCGTTCTATCCATCCATCCAGCCAGCCACCCAATCATCTTTAAATCCATCCATCAATCATCTTTCTATCCATCCATCAGTCATCTTTCTACCTATCCATCCATGAATCATCTTTCCACCCATCCATCCATCCATAATTTTCCATTTATCCATCTATCCATCAATCAATCAATCATCTTTCAATCCATCCATCCATCATCAGTCATATTTCTATTCATGAATCCATCATCTATCCATCTATCCATCAATCAATCAATCATCTTTCAATCCATCCATCCATCCATCCATCCATCCATCCATCCATCCATCCATCCATCCATCCATCCATCCATCCATCCATCCATCCATCCATCCATCCATCCATCCATCCATCCATCCATCCATCCATCCATCCATCCATCCATCCATCCATCCATCCATCCATCCATCCATCCATCCATCCATCCATCCATCCATCCATCCATCCATCCATCCATCCATCCATCCATCCATCCATCCATCCATCCATCCATCCATCCATCCATCCATCCATCCATCCATCCATTCATCCATCATCTATCCATCTATCCATCCATCATCAGTCATATTTCTATTCATGAATCCATCATCTATCCATCCATCCATCATCTTTCCATTCATCCATTCATCCATCCATCTATCATCTTTCCATTTATCCATTTGTTCATCCATCCATTAATCAGTCATCTTTCAATTCATCCATCCATCTATCCATCCATCAATCATCATCATCATCAGTCATCTTTCTATTCATCCATCCATCATCTATCCATCCATCCATCCATCATCTTTCTATCATCCATCCATCCGTCCATCCACCCAATCATCCATCCATCCATCTATTCATCCATCCATCAGTCATCTTTCTACCTCTCCATCCATCAATCATCTTTCCACCCATCCATCCATCTATCCATCAATCCATCCATCACCTTTCTATTTATCCATCTATATGTCTACAAATCTATGTATCTATTGGCGCTTTTCCACTGCATGGTACGGCACGGTACGGCTCGGCTGCAGTGGAAACGCAAACCGTGCCAAGCCGAACCGTGCCGTACTGAGCCGTACCGAGCCGAGTCGTACCATGCAGTGGAAAAGCGCCATATAAGTCCATCCATCCAAAAGCACCACCAATTCCACCACATGTATCTTCTCTCCCTACAAAAGAAAGACGCACATTTTACCCAGCCTCCTCACACTGACAAGCAGCACAACTCAGGTGCAAATTAACCAGTGTCCATCTGTCAGCCGTCTAGCCGATTGGCAGGTTCCATCTCCCTAGAATGTAAGTTTATTGGGCTGACCCTTCCAACAGGTCACTATTTCATTTGGGAGACCACGACCGGCAACTCATTCCATGGCTGACATCATGCAAGGCACCCCGGCTCTCCAGGGATGACTCTTCCGTGCCGTCATCAATAGTGCTTGTGACCAAACATCGCAAAAGCACATTAAAATGCCACTCATCCTGTCCGATGGCCTTCCAAATAAATTAGGAGCCATTCCCCACAGGCCTGGTGTGAGCGGTCAGGCAGACAGCAAGAGGGAAAGGTGGAGGCAGAGTGTGCTAGTGGTGAGACGGGTTATAACCTCTGTCTTACCGCATTCATGTCAGTTATATAAGGGGGAATTTAGTCCTTGCTGCACATGCGGCCTTCAAAGATGCATTGAACAGTCTGAGGACTAAACTGACATAGTTATAATGAATGTTGCATCATGGTATTCATGATTTCTAACCAATGCAGTCAATGTGGGATTACATGTGAGAAGGACATAATCCTGTTTTATTTCTTATTACACTGCTGTCAGGAATACTTGACTCAATTCAATCCCATCATTCTGTGCTCAAATAAGTAAGGCATAATGTACAGTCAGCTGGTTACTATTGCAAAACAAACTCTGCTATGTTGCATCGACATCCTAAACACCCTGTTGTTGTGAGAGTGAGATATAGTGTAAGGACGTTTTTGAGAAAAAAGTGCAAATGGTACTCGCATAAGAGTATGAGCAAGTCTATTAAAGTATGATAAAGATCTTATAATACAAAATCCAGGAAACCTCATCTTATACCTTTTAAGGTATACTGATTTTAATACCAACAGCTTCTTCCTTGGTAGAACTATATATTTTGTTCTCTCATATTATCCTGTAAAAGGGTGAAGTATTTGTCTGAGTGAACCCCTAATGATGATGTATAATTTGTAGGGGTGTGAATCTTTGGCTAGAAAGAGAATCATTTCAATTCACAATTCATAGTTTTCAATTCGATTCAGGAACAATTTTTGAAAATTCAATGATTCAATTCGATCCAACGCAATTCACAATAAGATTTGATTCAGTTTGATTAATGATTCTGAGTGAATCTGAAGATTCTAATTTTAAGAACATTCATAGAATCGTGTACAGTAAATGATCCTAATGTGGCTTGGGTAAGAAAAAGACAAATAAAGATTGTTTATTGCACCAAGCAACCTGAAAGTAAGCACATTAAATGTGTACATAAGGCTTTTTGAAATATAACAAAGAATGCAATGTGCATTATTCTATAACACACCATTTTTTTTAGTGGTCTAACGTTTCAGTTGTTTTCTCAGTGCATTAATTACACCTTTAAGAGTCCTTTAATTGATTTGATGCTGAAGGAAAAGCTCCAAATGAAGATCACACAATATATAATAGTGAAAAGAGACACAGCGAGTACTGTACGTGAAGGACTCTAACTAACAAAGAGCTTCCTAAATTCATATGCTTAGTAATTAACTGCAGCCTATTACAGCTTCAGCTGGTCGTTGGTCGTGCATAGCTCTGCGTGTTTGATGTGATGAGAATGGAGACAGGACGTTAGAATGAAAGATTTGTGAAATGCGTGCATGTTCTGACTGCTGGTATAAAAGCATCTCTTGCTGTGCCACTACACTGCGATCTATATGCGCGCGCGGCAAGAGTGCCGTCTCCATGGTGATCTCCGGCTCAAATCCAAGTGGGATTTGCCATCTTGGCAGGCAGACAACGAGGAAGCCAGCAGGAGTGATTGAAATACAGGAGGATGGAGAGAGGCAGAGAGGTAAAGAGAACCATAACATTAGGTCTAACAAAACTCTGCTACAAAATGACTCAAACACAAAAGCCAAAAGAAAGAGAAAGTGTGCTCATACTGAGCGTACATATCAGTGCTTCTCTACCATTAAAAAAAGCTTTCAGAGAATGGTTAATGTCAATGAAGGTCAAAGATGTTCTTTCAGCAACCAACCTGGCCGAATGCATCTAAAAGCACTTTATCATACTCACCTCTCTTTGAACTGCAGCACATTGGCTATTCACAAAAAAAACCTGCATAAAGACTGCATAGAAATGCTGAGGTTTTCAACCAAAACTGAATTCTATTCAGTCTCATTTGGGTATCAGCGCTGGAAAACAGTTGCACCTGCACATTGGAAACATCTCATGTGGTGTAATACATCAGTGTACATGTGGCCCCCAAAAGCATTGTAAACACACTTGTATTTATATTATCTAGTACCCATGGGATGGTGTATGTGAGCACCAAGTGTGTTCATAACATGTGGTCCAATTTGAATCCACAAGGGCCAGACCACTAGAAAAACCACACAACAATATATTTTCAAATGTGATTAAAAAGATGTTAAAGTGTGATTTTTTTAAGCATTTATTTAATTTATTTTTTATTTTTTTGTCATTAATTACGGTTGTTATTTATTTAAATCATGACAGCTTTTTGAATAGTTTTAGCATGTTAATGGATATGACAATATATTTGGTCTAAGATATGCTGCTGCTGCTGCATGAATAGGCATCATAAACACCATGACAGATTTAGACAGGTGGTGCTGGCGGAGGTGGAGGGTATCAGAGGAACTATCGCACTGCAGCCGAAATATCCGCTCACAGCAAACACTGAACCAGAATATGTAAATGTTGAACAAGCAATCTCATTGGCTGTAGAATCTGCTGAGCCAAATCAGCGTGTGCCTTCTAGTAAATTACTTGACTGCTAGCAGATTGTATGTAAAGGACCTATCAGCTTGTGCCATTTAGAGTTTCATGACTAAGCCAGATATTTAAATAAACACCAGCTCATGGCAATTCTGGTCATTGGCCTTCTAATTAAATCAACTGCTTATTTTTAACCATATGTACCCAGTTTTAGCAATGATAATATTATGGGTAAGTAAAAGTGTATTATGTAAAAGTATGCAGTCAAATTTGATACAAGTGGATTTATTTGCATTTATTTACACATACACAAGGTGTAGGTGCCTCAGGGGTGCATTTACTCTAAGTCCCTTGAGATTTCAAGTTAATGTTTAAAAAAAAATGTACAAACACATGACATGCAAGTAAACAAATCAAATATTTTAGTAAGTGTTTTTTATTTTTAAATTATTTATTTTAATTTTGCATTTTTATTATTTATATAATTATTTGCTTTTCTTCAAATGATGAACCCCTGGGGTTCATGAACCCTAGTTAATATTTATACCTAAATTTAAGATTTGTTTTGAAATGTATATAACATTTCCAACCACTGGGATTATATAAATTTAAAGTGACTTAATGTGATCAGGGCTAGTTCTAGACATTTGGAGGCCCCCAACCCTGGAGGAGGACAGAGTAGGTACACAGGACCTACAAATTCCACACTTTTATTAGCCCCAGGTTAAGAGTAAAGGTACGCAGGACCTACAGATTCCACACTTTTATTAGCCCCGGGTTCAGTGGACCCGAACATCCTGTATGTAATATAAGTGTGTAGGGGGGGTGTACAGTGTGTGGTCATTGAACATTTGTTCTGATATATGTTCTTCACAGAAGTCTGAGTTTGAAAAAATAATTAATCATATCATTTTTCTTTTAATCAAAAATGAAAACTGGTCCCACAGACCTGAACACCATACAAGGGTTAAATAGGCTACAACATAACCAGGGTTATATATTTTTCAAAGAAATCCAATTTGTTTCATTGTTGGAATATTGCTTGTTCCACAGTTAGCCATATTTGAACCATATTCATACTTTTTACCAGCATAAATGTAATAGTTTTCACAACATTCATTCATTTATTCATTATAGTATTCATTCATTCATTCATTTAGAAATCTTACCCATTGCATTTATGTATGACTGACAAATATGCATCACATTAAGTTTACTAGCTTGTTTATGTTAAAACTGTGTAATCTAAATGGATGGAAATGTTATATGCAACATAAATATGATGCAGCTCACTAGTTTTTGGAACAGAGCTAACACCAAAAATGCAGGAAACACTCAGCACTTCCCACATATCAGACATAGATATATTGATAGATTTTCAAAGTGAACCCAGAAATACACAACTACCATGAAGATTAGAAAGGTACAACGTGGCCTTCCCTTGAAAGTATGGAATATTTTGGCTTCATGTGAAGTGGACCCCCTTACAGATATCTGACAATAGCACTTGATTAGACGCCGCACACTGCCTATTGTTAGTAGACCTCCCTATGCAATTTGGTTTCCTCCATGCAGTCATTCAATCAAATTAAGCCTCCATTAAATATGGAAATGTGGTTTGCAGTGATGGGCTGTGATAGCACAGGAGGAGCTGCGCGTGATTAATGTACCTCACCAGGCAGTGCTGCTTGACTAGCTCTATTGATAGAGTGCTAAGACTGAGGGCTTGGGTGACGATGCGCCAGCTTGTCAGTCCAACTTGCTCCCAGCGTTCATTTGGAAGTCCTGTCTCTCTCTTTCACTCTTATTCTGTCTTTCTGCCACAGCTAGAAAGGTCCAGCGCCCAGCTATCGTGCCAGTTTGTCCGCCTGTCCACCTGAAATCCCGCCCTGCCAGCCTGGCCGCATGCCAGTGCTTTTAGCGAGCGCTTTCTGTCAAGGTATGAATAATACAACCCCGAGACCGTCCGCGGAATCCAAATGAGGAGGAAAATGCTCTACTTCAGCTCCCCAACATGCTTGCGCCAAGAAAAGGCAATTATTTAAACCCAGCTGCAGCTATGAAAATGAAGGGACCGGTATTCATGCTCTCTAGGAAAAAAGAACAGTGACTGCATAAATACAGAAGGAAATAACAAAAAAGCAACACCTATAATTAAATAACAGATAAAAAAGCATGACCTGCAATAAAACAAACGCTAATAGTCATCAGAAAAACAATTAGCCACTAGACTTGAACTCAAACATCCCACAGGGGCACCCAGCAAACAGGGCACATGCTGGGCCACGCCACTGACTTTAATTCAGGGTTATTATAGTTAACAAACAAATAAATAAATAAGAAAAGAAAACCATAAAACATTTATACTTGTTAACATTAACAAAAATACATTTTCATTTAGTTTAACTTGTACTAAAATAACTAAAAACTAAAACTGAACAAATAAATTAATACAATCTATATAGACATTAAAAACAACAAAAAATAATAATACAAAACACAACAAAATTACTAACACTCTAAAAATGAAAATGAAAACTGAAAATATAAATATAAATATAAAAAAAAATAATTTTAAATAATATTAAAATCTAAAACCTTCAAAATTGTTACCTGAAATAAAATAACTGAAATAATAAAAAGGAGAAAATCAGCAGCAGTACAGAGTATGAAAAGACAATTCAGAAAAGCTGAGTGGATGTTCAAGACGAATCTTGAAATTCACTATAGCATCTATAAAGACAGCCTTCATGCATTCAATGTGGAGCTAGCCACACCCAGACAGACCTTCTTCTCAAACCTTATAAACAATAACTTAAGCAACACTCGCTCTCTTTTTGCTACTATTGCTTTTCCAAACTCCCTGAAAACTGCAGTTGTTAAGCCCCTTCTGAAAAAGAGCAATCTTGATAACACCATACTGAGCACCTATAGACCAATATCAAATCTTCCTTTTATTGGCAAGATTATTGAAAATGTTGTTTTCAGTCAGCTGAACAACTACTTAAACTCAAATGGATACCTGGTCCTTCAGTTTCTGGTTGACAATCAAACACCTCCTTGTGCACTTACTTTTATTGAATGTGCACTAGCAGTGTGCTTCAAATCTTAAATATATATAAACAAACTATAAAAGCATTTTTTTTAAATTGTAGTTGCATATAATATTAATGGAATAAAAGGCCATTTAAATGTACTTAAAGAGAGACACTATCATGACTGTTTCTTAACACACTGAAGTACACTTTTAAAAGTACACTTTGTAAAAATTTCCATTTAAGTTTTACTCTAAAGTACATTTTAAATCATTATGTTTTAATAATATTTTGTTGTACTTTAAAGACGTACACTTATTTTGATGTTGACTAACATACTAAAGCACATTCAGTACTTTATTATTATAAGTTCATCATTGCAAACATGTAATTACAACATATGTAAATACATGACTTACAAGTTTAATTAGAAATGCCATTAAAGTATATTTTATTTGACCATAAATCCTAAGTGCTATAACCATATTTCAAATTCAGTAGAAGTAATTATGAAATTGCATATAAAGATATACTTAGGTCCTACTTAAGTGGGTCAAAAAGGTACTTCAAAGTTCAATTAATTGCATTTAATATACATTTAAACTGTAATGCATTTTGGGAACACTTTAATCTGTCCTTGTCCTTGTTTATGTGTAATAACAAGCAACTAAGCCCTAACCCTAACCCTAAATTTTAGCCTTTAGTAAAGCTATAGCAAATAGCAATTAACATGCAATAAAATGTCTGAAATCATTACATTCATTTTGCACTTATGCATATTTGTTTAAAGTATATAATTTCTGTAATAAGTACTCTTTTTAGTATTTTTTTTTAAGGTTAGGGTTAGGTTAGGTTAAAGTATTTTGTTGCATTGCATTGTTGCATCATCTTCCAAACATCAGGAAATTGCTGAATTATGATTAATAGACTGATATATCAAGTAGGAAGAATTTTATTTTATTTTATTTTATTTTATTTTATTTTATTTTATTTTATTTTATTTAATTTTATTTAATTTTATTTTATTTTATTTTATTTTATTTTAATTATCACTATATTTTGATTAGTATAATACTTCATGTTTTTAATTGCCGTAAAAATACATCGTTTTATTGCTTTACGGTACCAGTGCAATGGTACAATGTTACTTTTTTGTAATTACTTTAATTAGTGTGATACTATATTTTAACTGTATTGCAGTAAAAAAAAAATATATATATTTTTTTTGCTTTATACTACCAATGCAATGTTACAATGCACAAAATCGTACTGAGTCTAAAAATTTTATATATTGTCTTTAATGAAACATAATTTATTTCTCTTGATTTTGGAAAGAAATATTAACTGGACAGTTCAAATCCCAAACCCAATACCAATCCCTGTCCTTCTTCCAATTAAACATGAAAATGTCAAGGTCACATTTCACACCGAAAACAAAAGCATAAAGCATAAGCATAAAGAAAATTATGTCTATTTTAGGACCATTAAGATTGTGATATTATTTTCGTTACAATTAAGCAGTTTTCAAGCAATTAAGGCTTCTCCTTAAAAATAATTTAAAATCAGTAATGCACACATTTTTATGTTTGATTTTTGTTGTAATTACTACTATATTTTCATTGTGTAATACAGTCATTTTTACTATATTGTAGTAAAAATCTATACATTTTTTGCTTTACAGTAGCAATGCAATGTTGCGACGCTCAAAAGCTTATTATAAAAATAGGTATACAAATAAATATAAAAAAATATTTAATCAAAATATAATTTTGTCTATTGATTTCAGCATGAAATATTACTTGGACACATTTCATGAAATTCACCCATAAGTGCAAGCTTTGTATAATTGTGGTGTTGCTTCTTCAGAATCTATACTTGCAGATTTTAATCTAGTTAAGAAGGAAAGTCAATCATTCTACACACAATTATTGGAGATTTTTGTGTCGCCATGGTTACGTGCCACCTGTATAATTCCATTTCAGGTACATGAGGTGGGTTTTGGGGTCGGGCCAGGCAGGAGGGTGTAACTAATCTCCCTCATGATCACTACCTGTTCCTGTCACCAACCCCACCTCTCAGTTTAGATCGCTTCCTCATTCATCTTCTCACAAAGCCAAAGGTCTGCTAGATGAGCAGTTTGTCTGCAGGCTCCTGTAATTCCACAACCGCCTCAAATGGCTGCGCTGATTGCCTGCTACAAGAGCAAAGCCATGTCAGTCATTCAGCCGGGAGTAAACTGAGTGCGGGGGAAGAGAAACTAGTAATCTAGAATCTGAGTAGGCGGCCTGTGAGTCTGAGTGGAAACCTGAGAGTTTAGATCACTGCAAACTTTTGTCAAATGTGTGTTACGTGTTGCTAATGGCTCCTTTTATAGCTGCTTGCCACCAGTGGAAGTATGGCACAAATGTGTAAGATACACAATGTTAAACTGTGATCATTGTGTTGGTTGGTGGTTGCCCATCTGTCTAGTTGTCCTAACAAACGATCCCTGAAGACCTGCACAGATGACCATATACTGTGTTTTGACAATCACAAATGGGATGTTTGGGATAGTTAATTATTTTTTCTCATTTGCTCACCAAGGCAGCATTTATTTGATCAAAAAGCACAGTAAAACAGTAATATTCTGGAATATTATTACAATAATAAAAAGTTTTTTTAACCCATAAAAATTGGTCTGTATTAATTAATGTATTTAGGTTGATTCAGTGGTATAATATTTTTCATATAGCTGCTTGCCACCAGTGGAAGTATGGCACAAATGTGTAAGATACACAATGTTAAACTGTGATCATTGTGTTGGTTGGTGGTTGCCCATCTGTCTAGTTGTCCTAACAAACGATCCCTGAAGACCTGCACAGATGACCATATACTGTGTTTTGACAATCACAAATGGGATGTTTGGGATAGTTAATTATTTTTTCTCATTTGCTCACCAAGGCAGCATTTATTTGATCAAAAAGCACAGTAAAACAGTAATATTCTGGAATATTATTACAATAATAAAAAGTTTTTTTAACCCATAAAAATGAGTTTGGTCTGTATTCATTAATGTATTTAGGTTGATTCAGTGGTATAATATTTTTCATTTGAATAAAACCAATTAATTTAGATGTTACCTTTTTTAGTTATCATTTTCAATATATTTTCAAATGTAATTTATTTCTGTGATCAAAGCTGAATTTTCAGCATCATTACTCCAGTCTTCAGTGTCACATGATCTTCAGAAATCATTCTAATATGCTGATTTGCTGCTCAGGAAACATTTCTGATTATTATCAATGTTGAAAACAGTTGTGCTGCCGAATATTTTTGTGGAAACTGTGATACATTTTATTTTTAAGGATTCACTGATGAATAGAAAGTTCAAAAGAACAGCATTTATTTGAAATCTAAATCTTTTGTAGCATTACAAATACAAATCAGCATATTAGAATGAAAACAGAAATACATAATGCATAATAGACATGTAAAAATCATACAGAACAGGGAAATCTCTCAGAGTAACATTAATTTATCCTCCATCGTGCTGACATTCGACTGTAGGATCTCACAGCAGAATGATCACGGGACTTTTCCAAAGTCCCATTCAAGGAATGTTTGTTTACCCGGCAGCCATATTTGCAGCTATTCCTGTGCAACTATGCATGTGCAACTAGTAAGAGCTGTGCAAGTAACCCTCACTCCCCCTTTTTAATCGTTAACATTTCATAAGTAACTGTAATTTAATTACATATTTGTTTTTAGGAACTTTAACTGATTACAATTAAATTTATTTTGTAATTAAATTGCGTAATGCTGTTACATGCAACTAGTTACTCCCCAACACCGCTGATGCTATATTGAGGTCTTATGAAGCAAAACGATCACTCTGTGCAAGAAATTGAACACTATTTACAACATTATTACCTATAATCTACAGCGTCAGGTAAACAGTCCCGAGAGAAGTCTGGTTCATGAACAAACCATCCTTTTGAACAACAAATTAACAGCAAATCTTTGTTTTTGACTAGTACCTTCCCTTTAAGGTACTAGTGTCACTGCTTTTAGTTAGCTACTCCCCAACAATAAGCAATACAGTGTTAGGCTAATTACAATATATTTTTTTTGTAGACTGGAAGATTAGCCCACAAGTGTCCACTTCAATTAATACATTTTTTTTGTTTGTTTTTTTGTCTGTTGTAAGTATTTATATTGGCCATAAAACAGAGGCGAATGGATTTAGGGAGTGTGCGCTCATTCAGTGAGTATGCGACTGAAGTCACGGATGAGGGGCACATTGTACACATGCTTAAGCAAAGTGTCAAAAGGACTAATTAACATATTAATGATCCCACCTTAGCACCGCAGCTCCCCGTTGGATAGTCAACACTTTGATAAGCATGCAAATGAGAAGCCACCAGCTCAAGAAGAAATGATCTGAAGCGTGAAAGAGAAAGATAGAGGAACAGAGAGAGAGAGAGAGAGAGAGGCTGATAGTAATGATTGAACCTTTGTTTTATTTATCTTTAATTATCTACTTTAAGCTGCTGGTGGAGGTGACATCAAAGAGAGGGAGCAGGTGCACAGTAATGCAATCTTCACCTCCATCTTTCACCACCTTTCATTCCCAGGATTTCTTCTCCGATATGCCAATCAATACAGCAGAGAACCAGCTGTCCATCAAACGTCCAGTGACAATCAAACTAGCTGTCAGATGCTGAAGTCAGGTGTGATTCAGACAAGGGCCATTGAAAATGCTGTATGAAAAGATTCGATTCTTTGCCTTTTCCAATAATTAAGACATTTTTAGACACTAAAACTAAGAAAAGCTAAAAATGCCAATACAAATTTAAATATATTTTTGTAATAAACTGGGAACTCTCTGCCATTATTTGTCACATACAGGTGTCCTGAATAGTTTTTAGTTTAATTTTTAGGCCAAAAATATAAAGCTATTAGACAAAAATCCATCAACAGATGTCCATTCAGAGATTGAGATTGTTTGCTGGCCATGTATGCATTTGGCACAAAGATACAAATACTCATCTTGAAATGCTGGACAAGCATGTCATCCTTCCAACTGGTAAATTATGAGCCTGCAAAGCATTTTGGACTATAAATATGCAAATAGGACTGAAATGCATAGAAATATGCTTACTAAATACCTAGAAAGTCCCTGTGAAATGCACTTTGTATCACTTAAAAGGTATTTACTTGGAGAAACACACATTTACTGTATGAAATCTTACTGTATGAAAAAAGTTTTTTATGAGCTCGCATTAATCGAGAAATGTTTGGTCAATGTAATATTTCATAAACAAAACTTACATTTGCTATAATACAAAAGTTGAATTTTCAATTAAAATGAAACAAAACCATTTAGTTAGTCAATGTTTAATTTAGTTTACTTAAAATAATTAAGGTCAGCTTTGAAAGTCCTTAATGTTTACTGCAATGTAAAATATTCATCATATTTTCTGTTAGGTACTAACAACGACAAAAAAAATTACACCAGAAAAATGAACAAACCCCACTTTTAAACAAGCTGAACTTAACAGGTTTAAACCGGAAACGATGATTTTCGAGTAGCTCAATATAAAAATGCACTTTAAATAAATTAAACTTTTTTTCAGTGTATGTGATGCATTTGCAATTGATGCATTTATGCATTTGATACGTTTATCCAAAGCAACACAATCTAATTCAGTTGCATCAGTTCATGCATTCCCTGGGAATCAAACCCATGACCTTAGTCTTGCTATCGCCAATGCTGTACTCTGCTTGATAACTAGAACAAATTAACTGGTTAAAGAATTACAAGTGCTCACAGTCTAAAGAACAAAGTCACTCGAGACTTGTTGAAAGCATGTCTGCAAGAATGTCCTGCTCCAAATACTGAGGTTGAAACATATTGTTTTTAGGACGCCAAGTGTGAAGAAGTTCTGATCCCACAACGAAGACCCACTCATGATTTCTTGCAAAAAATATGCTGCCAAATTCCAGCCTTTTCAGCTCTATAAACAAATAATAGTAGGCAATATGCACCCAATATATGTATTAATGTTAATTTATGATAACTAGTGGTGTTGAGTTCTCACATCACTTTGGGGAAATGCTGTAGAGTGTCACATTAGTCTAGAACAACCTTCAAGTTTGGAAAAAAAAGTGTGTATTGGAAATTGTTGTATTACTTGGCTCTTAAAGAAATTAGCCATATGTCGTTGCACAGAGAAATAGTTGCAGCTTAGCAAAGTGACACTATTTTATCATCACCCAAACAGATATGACAGATGGAAGGAAAATAGCAGATCAGGAAAGCGTGATCACAACACTGCTTATTGGCAGCCATTATCCAGGTATAGACCTCTTTGCCAGCCTGTGGGCTCGTGTGTGTGTGTGTGTGTGTGTGTGTGTGTGTGTGTGTGTGTGAGATTCAGTCTGTAAAAACACTGACCTGAACAACTCTTGTATGGCTGGCTCCAGGGGAACTGTGAAGAAGTACAGAGAAAGACAGAGGACGTGAGAGGTCAGTTGAAAGGACAGAGGAAGATTAGATTACTACTGAAACAAAAGACCGGTCTGACCATATCGCCACATTACATCTGTGTGTCATGTGTAAGTGCTGGAAGGGGAATACCTTTTGAGCGTGTGCAATGGTGGTTCTCATCTGCTACATCCACCTCCATCTGTAGAGAGACACAAAAACAAACCATGTTTTAATAAACACTTTTATTTGTAACGCAAGCCTATATTTATGACTGTGAAGTGTGTTTTTATGTTAAAATACTTAAAAGAATAGTTCTCCCAGAAATGAAAATTTGCGCGCGCCCAGTCCATCCAAGATGAAGATGAGTTTGTTTCTTCATGGGAACAGATTTGGAGAAATGTAGCATTGCATCACTTGCTCACCAGTGGATCCTCTGCAGTGAATGGGTGCCGTCAGAATGAGAGTCCAAACAGCTGATAAAAACATCACAATAATCCACAAGTGATCCACACCACTCCAGTCCATCAGTTAACATCTTGTGACTTGAAAAGGTATGTGTTTGTAAGAAACAAATCCATCAAAGTTGAACTTTTTGATGCGATTTCAATTTTTCCTTTCTCTTTGAAGTGTTACAAGCTCTTGGTGTCACATCAAAATCCACCCACATATTTGTTTAGAGCTGTTTTAGACTGTTTTGGCTAGTAAACAGTGCTTGATCTGTTCAGATTTCTATCTTGATTCACTGGAGGAAGCATTATTATGGATTATGGACTACTTTAAAGTTACAATTTCACACCGCATCCCGTGTGAAAGGGCCTTAACAGCTGACGACTTTGCCACATTCTTCATTAATAAAATTACAAACCTCAGTGCACAATTTGCAACACCACAAACTGTCAAACACATCTTACCAGCAAACATACACTCGTTTTCATCCTTCTCTCCACTCTCTGAAGCAGAAGTCTCTAAACTCATCCTTTCCAATCATCCTACTACTTGTCCGCTTGATCCTATTCCATCTCATCTCCTTCAAGCCATTT